>NC_051164.1:13008995-13107957 GCF_013339745.2 Dermacentor silvarum | reverse complement strand
GGATGACGACATTAATGTATTGATATCTGACCTTCACGCAATACTGTGTGCTAAATGGTTAATGACCTAAACATCAAAAAATTGGCTGTGGCCTAACTCAGTTATGCCTGGGTGTGCATAGCGGGAGGTGCCGTTAATCTTATTGTTCAGCTTGGTTCTCTCTACGGTTACATCTTTATAGTTTAGCTTCGTACGTCTGAGTGTTTAAGTTTGGTTGTTACCTCTCATTAAGTTATGGTTACATTAAAGACTAGACATTTTTAAAGTGTAACGCCTATACTTAGAAAGTCTTGATCTTGCTGTTTCTCAATTGCCACAAAGACGGCCCGATGGTCGGTGAGGCGGGCATATAAGGGGTTGTCGTCCAGTGACTTGAACACGTTTCGGGTGCTATCCTCATCTGAATCCCCTCGCCTGGCCGCTTTGTACTTACGACGCTTGTCGAGGCGTGCGGCTCGTTCTTTCTCCGTCTCCTCGGTTCGCTGCCTCCTCTTGGTTTCGTTCGGAAGACGAAGCCTGGCTTCTTTCAGTCTCTCCGACTCGCTTTCCATATCTGCCGACGAATCCCACCGAGCGGCCCCTTCTATATATACGATGCAACGCCGGCTCCTCCTCTGTTGTTTCAACGTGGTTTCACCGGCTCCTCCTCTGACGCCATGCCAGATGGCGCGGTGAGCGGCGCTGCGGCGGTTGCTAGGCAACGGCTCAGCTCGCGGTGCGGCCACCGGCCACAGCAAAATGGCGAGAATATGGCCAATGTAACTCTCGCTACAAAAGTGCAAAATCATGTGGGGATCTAGAACTTCCACTAGCTCTCCTCTTTACTAACTTCACAACATTCTCTGGGATTCTGTTAACTCTTACAAATACCTGGGAGTTCTCATCACCTCTAATCTAACTTGGTCGCTACATAATGAGTACATTCTTAACAATGCTAAACGCAAGCTCTGCTATTTACGTCATAACGTTTCTGCTACTCCATGTGGCTTAAAATTGTCGATTTATAACGCACTAATACGCTCTAAACCGGAATATGCTACAGCCTTGTGGGACCCCAGCAATGAGAATCTAGTAACTTCCATTCAATTTGTCCAGAATAACTCCGTTCGTTTTATATTGTCTAATTATAACACAACTGCGAGCATTTCCACCTGAAAACTTCCCTAGCGTTCCTTCTTTAGCATATCGCAGAAACCTTTCTGGTTTAACACTGTTTCACAAGTTGTATCACCATTCTTTTCTACATTACCAACTACTCCTTCGCCCAAAGCACATATCCCGCCGCATGGATTATCATCACAAAGTAGGTATTCCATTAAGCAATACAAAGACCTTCTTCAACTCAACGGAGTGGAACGGACTTCCCGTTAACATTGTTACTATTGATGATAGCCACATGTTCCATGATGTATTAGCAAACGTTGTATAATTAGGTTATGTGATGTGTTAGCTAACCTTATATAATTACGAGCTTTATTTGTATGAATGAACTGTACTGACTGCATTTTTGCTCAACTATATTTTCTGTAACAACCCACTCCCCTTTGTAATGCCAATTGTCCCGGTGGTTAAAATAAATAAATAAATAAATAAAAAGATAAATAAGTAATTAAATAAATAATAAGTGCTTTTTGAAAAAAAATGGTACTTGATTTGAATAGTTCTTTAATTCCAAAGAACAACCAGTAGATGTAAGCAGTGATATAGCTTCAGATGAAAAAAACAGAGACATGTTTGAACTATTGAGTCACGTACTAAAACACAGACTAATAACAAATAATAAGGTTAAGTGATTACACTAAGGTCAGCCTCAGAGCTTATGAAGAACACTTTGCTATTTTCAGTATTGCGTGTTTTATTTTGACAGTTGTCTGTCCAATTGAACTGCCACTTTTGCTCCTTTTTTTAGAGCAAGTGATCTGCTGAACAGACGTTTGTTCTCAAATGTGAGTGCTGATTCACATATATAGGGATGCCATTATTACCAGATAGCCCAATAATGGAGGTTCTCAGGCGTACCTTTCGAGCCTTACGGAGGAAATTATACTTCTTAATACGGGAGCAAAACCGAACAATTAAATTTTTCTGTGGAGACTTGCTAGCGACCCGATGAATTGTGCCAATGTCCACATCACCTGGACAGCCAATTTCATCAGCGACGTAGTCAAAAAAGCAGAGGTTGAAGGTTGAAAGATTACCACTTAACGATTCAGAAAAATTAGGCTTCTGTAATAACGAATTCGTCGTTAGTAGCTAGAATAGAGCTTTTCCAAGAGAAACATTGACTAATATCGAAAATTGAAGTGACGCCATATATATTAAACTACGGCACCTCTTGTGTGACGTTAGCACTGGCTGATTCACAGAGCGGCAGAGAGAGAGAGAGAGAGAGCTCACGTAGAGATTAAGTCCCCTCGTCCGCTTTGGGGCGGACCATTCAAATTGCAAAGCAGCAGCGGCATCATCGGTGGTACTTTTATGCAGAATACAGCCACGTATCAGCACACAAAAAACGATCATAGACACCTAGACGAATTGTCTATCAATCTAACCCGGCCTCGGTGTCTCTTTACCTTGGTGTCCCTTTAAAGAGCAGCGATTGCGCCCAGCAGTTATGGAATATTATCTCACGGCTTACATCAATCTAGTATTATTACATGCGTCACTGTATGTATAAATTTCAAATAAGTTAGATAAACATTGCATTTGCGCAGTGCGTTAGTTTTTATTACACACTACTGTATTTCTATAAAATTGGCGATTATGCTGATAACACTTTGGCCATAGTAAGCTCACCTTGTGCAAGATAGCAAACCTGATAACACCGTAATTAAAATACAGTGCTGCAGAGATAACACACACCTGTTAACAACGACATTTCGGTGAAAGCAGCCACCTACAACAAGCAATACAATCCACGCGTGACAATATGCAATAGCTTACAACACATGATATCATAGGTTTTAGCGTCTCACAATTTCTTAAGGAATTCCCCTCTTCGTCTTTCACAACTTTCAATGATCCCAAGAAGGCGATTTGGCGTGCTGCCTAAATATCAACCATGTTGCTGCAGAATACAAGTTTTCGGCTACAGAATAATGAAGGAACGAAGTTGACTTCACCCACCGCACTATGTCACCGCAGTCATAGCTATAGCTTAGTGGCTATAGCTATGACTGCGGAGTCTAAGGTCGTGGGTGCGATCCCGGTCGTGGCGGTCGCACTGTGATGGTGGCGAAAGGCAAAAACTCTCACGTAATTAGATTTAGGTGCACTCTAAAGAAACCGGGTGGTCAAAATAATCCTTAGTCCCCCACTACGTCATGCCTCATAATTAGATTGTCTTTTTGTCGTCTAAAAACCTAGAAATTATTTATTTTTTCCAGAATTCACTTCCAAATACATACTTTCTTTTTCATGTTCTTGCTGGGACGAGAAAACGTTATTTCCATAAAGCAATGTAATTTTACGCCACGTACGTATGGACCCTAGGAACATATTCTGGTGCTTGTGATAAAATATTGTTGGTCCGGAAATGAGCAATTAATTCATCGCAATCGACGGATGTGTCGCATTTCATGCAACTTCGGGGCACGAGCATTCTTTTTTTTTTCTTTTTTTTTGAGTGTACGCGCATGTTCGCGCTAATTGTGACCCTTTAGTTAAAGGTCACTACTTTGTTTAGGCAATGTTCGGGAGCTGAGAAATGGGTACCTCTGCCGTAAAAGGCAACCATGCCTTAGCATGGTTACTTAATTTGACCTGAGAACGCCGCAGTCGAGGGTGTACACTTCATTTTTTTGGTGCTCAGTAGCGCTAAAACCTCTACTCCACCTCGCCTTCGACGCTGCTCTCTTTTTGAGACTTCCGCTCGGCATTCAGGCAGACACGGCGTACTAATTGCCTTCATTCGGCTCCCCTATGTGCCCTCCGATTCGGTCGAATAAGTGACGGTGAATCCAATTTTGGTTAGGCAATCAAGTTACGCCTTCGAGAAGAAATTCGCTTTCCTGCATTTTTTCTTCAATACCCGCACCGTACGACCGCTTCGTGGTCTTCAGCCACGTCGTGACGCACAATGAAGTACTGCTTGATTGGCTCTTGCATGACAGCTTCCGGGTCTCAGGTGCGATTAGCAATTGTGAGCTCCGGGAGTGACGTTGTAGCTAGCTTGCCTAAATAAAGATGGAGCACAAATTCTTCACTTGCTCTCTTGCTCTGAATATGTCTTAAACGAACGCGAAATGTGACACACAAAGTAAAGGCAGTTCCTACACGCTGTGAATTGACGAAGTCTAATACGAATGTTTAGGATTAAGTATATGTGAACGCGTACAGTAAATGCCACGCCCACATTTCTTATAGGAAATCAGCATACAGACCTACCATAGAGTCGACGAAAGTTAGAAGGATGGCTTGTTCGTAATCGGTAGTATATTCTCAGGTATCGTAATAATTCAAGCACATGCACACGGACAAAAGTCTACATAAACGCGCCAAAAATTAAGCTTTTGTGAAGTGGTCATTTAAATGCTACCTGCAGAAATGTAGGCATTTACCATAAGAGTCGTATGCTCTACTGACAGACTGCACTGGCTATACGGCTTGTAACGCGCTAAATTCTATTAGTCGATTGCTTTCTTGGGTCTGTTTTCCAACAAGTAGGCTGCATTTTTCGCCGTGACTACGCCACAAGCGTGCTATGCTACAACGAGAAATATTATTACGAGAACGAAGAGAAAAAAAACGCCAAAGTGCAGTAGAAGCGAGTCCGCAAAGTTGCACGACTTTAATACGGGATCTGGTTTGGCTAGTTGGTACGCGTTGATAGGTTCCGCCAACATTACTTTCCATAACTTTGTCAGAAAATACATAGGCTTCACAACAATTCACCTTTCAGTGTACACCTTCACTGGGAGCTCTGACCCTTTGAGTGCCATGGAAGATAGCAATGCACACGACAGCATAAAGAACTCGCGTCCGCCGGCACCTCTTGTGCAAGATTCATCTGCCATTTTCCTAGCTCCAAAAACTCTCTTTGACGTGGCACGCGTATTCTTATCCCCAGTGTGCTCACTCTCTCCCCTGGAAGCTCACAAGATTGGAGAAAGCTTCCTTGAGGAGAACATGGGCTGGGGTAGCCGTCACTTGCAACTGGAAGGGCATCACCGAGGACGATGCCAGCTGCACAACCATACCACGGGACACCGATGCCTTACACGTGCTGCGGACGTGCCCCGGCTCACGAAATATACAGGAGCCCTTGCTCAGACATTCTGGCCTGCGAAGTGATGACTTCAGCAAGTTAGCAAGTCAAGATAACTGCTATTACAAAGCCTTACTAGAATTATAGCACATTGTGGGGTTACGTTCATATTTATAAGTGTTTTATCATGCTATAATTCAGCCCTCAACAAAAAAAAAGGAAGACAATTATGGAATAACCTTCTTGTTGTTGCAATAGGTGTGCTCTGGTAACGCTTTGAAAACGGAGTCCTCAAACTTTGTAAAAGCTGTGGAACATTCCAGTCGAAAGGAGTAGTCCCTCTGCGAATCGTCTTTGTCGGCGCAAACATTTTCAGCATTTGGACGCTTTTCATTGACTCCCGCACATCAAACTTCATAGTGCAGTCGTGCTGGGCTTTTAGCTGCGTAAGACAGTACCAATTATATGTGATGCGAGGCTAGGAGCGTGGGTTCTATTTCTTCTGCACACTCTTCAATGATGGCCCCTTCTTATAGTTATTCGTGAAAAGACTTTCTTTCTGACTGAATCCATTGCTGTTTCTAGCTCGCTAACACTACACGCACTGGTTGGTTGCTGAGGTCCGCAATTTCTGGATTTCATTAAGAATTGTTGCAAAGGTGGCGGAAGGCGTGCATTGTCCGTTTCATATACTCAGAAGTTTGGTGAAGTTTGTGGGGATGCGCGACTCTCACGCGTTCCCTGATGTGGTTTTCCCCGCATGACTCCCGTCTCCTGTAATCCAGCTTTGCCCCGTGGCTATAGGGCGGCGGATAGCGAGAGATGGCGCTAGTGTTGCACGGCTCACGCCTTCTAAAGGCGGGGTTACTTGGGCGCAAAAGGAAGAAGGCTCTTCCTCTTGGACGTGGGGTCGGTGAGCGATGCGGCCGTTCCTCGCGTGCGCCGATTCACGCTTCGCGCGAGACCGTCTCGCGAGGTTAGGAGCAGGACACCGGTGTGGACGAACACGGATTGTTCGAACTCGCCACCGTTTGCTTGACCGTACACGTGAACGCTTAGGCGTTGGTGTTTAGCATGCGGGCGAACATATTGGTTTCGCTATCCGGTCGCGGTGAGTCGGACTTCCTTGATTTGTCGCGCGCCCATGGGAATGTTCTATGCGTAGTAATTCGGCTAACGTGCATTAGTGTATGAAAGGTGCAATAAATGCCCATTTGATTGTTTACACTACTGTGTTGTCGTTCCTTTGTCCCAAGAGCACGTGTGACCCCACAAGTTGTTCTCTTTCTTTTGTTGCCACTGTCGCGACGTTCTGAGTCATCCGGGTGTGGGCGGCCGTGCTATTCGATGATGACATATTACGTCTTACGTCACGCATGGCTTGCGTAACTGGAGGAAGCGCGTAGTAATGGTGTCAGGCATCGGGCATCTTCAACACGTAGATGGAGACGCATGTCGCGCTGAGGGCGAAATGCTGCGATTGTATGGATGAACTGCGAGTACGACATTCAAACGTGTGGGCGAAAGCACATCATCAAAGAAGTTGACCTACAGTTATGTGCAATGGAGCTCCCAGGCAGACAAATTTATTATTGCGATAGCAATTATATGGACACTCAAAAGCAGATTTCTGCCGTCGGCGTCGCCGTCGCCGTCGCCGTGAGGTTCCGTATGACGTCATTTGGAGAAGAAATCGTCGCCGCGGTGGTAAGTGGTTCTTGAGGGAAAGGGAAAGGTTGGCGCTAACTTCTGCAGCCCTTGAGGGAGCACGGCTCAGCGCCCGAACGCTGTATGTGCGAGTGAAAGGGCGCGAGGGGCGCGTCTTTCACGGGGAGTGAACGCACGGCGGAGAACAAACGCGCGTTCTGCGCCGTGCTCGCTTAAGGGCTGCAGAAGTAGGCGTCTCTTTTCTCCTTTACAATCACCATATATGTAGAGCAAACGCGCCTTCTTCCAACGCGCGAGAGGCCGTGGGGGAGGGGGAGGGAAGGGAGGCGACGTTTAGCTGCGGCACCAAGTGCCTATTTATATCAGAGGCTCCGGCAACAGTCACCAACGCCGCACGGGTTTTGAGCGAACGCGGGCAAAACACCGATGGCGTCGACAACAGTTCTGCGTATAAAGCTAATATCATTACTCCGTATAGCTCTCTACAAGTTTGCTATCGCAATTGATGTTTCGCCTTTCAGGCGCACAAACAAACATGATAGATCACACTGAATGACTCCAGACGACTGTCGAAACGCTGGCAGCGAGCCCATACGCCGCAGCGGGCGAAGGTACGTGCGGTCTATCGCTTCAACGGAAACTGAGCGGCGAATGCATGGCGCATAAAGGTCAGAGCCGTGTGGAGATAAGAGACGGTGCGGGCGAGCGACGAGCGCGGTTGTTGGCAGAGTAGAAGTGCCCCCCCCCCCCCCGCTCCCTCCGGCGCTGGCTTCCCGTTTCCTTGCTTGCGCGTGGGTGATTGAGTGCGTTCGCTCTCCGTGATAGCGCGCGTCCCCGCACGCTTCCGCTCGGGCATAGGTTGTTGGCAGAGTAGAAGTGCGCCCCCCCCCCCCCCCCCGCTCCCTCCGGCGCTGGCTTCCCATTTCCTTGCTTGCGCGTGGGTGATTGAGTGCGTTCGCTCTCCGTAAAAGCGCGCGTCCCCGCACGCTTCCGCTCGGGCATACGGCGCGCGGCGAAGATTTTATCTATAGGGAACCTCACGGCAACGGCGACGACGACGGCAGAAATCCGGTTGAAGTGTCCATATAATTGCTATCGCAATAAAATTACTGGATTGGATGCGGACGCATTTTTAAGGCGAAAGCATTAGATCTCTGTTCCAAGGCAGCGCCTCCTCTACTCTGAGATGCCTGGCACGTCAGCCGCGCTCCTATTGTTCGTCCGGGACCGCTGTGTTTCTCCGGCTTTCCGCGAGGTGGCGCTAACTTCTGAGACTACGCACCACTTGCTCCGCAATAGAAAGTCACTGCTCCAGTCCCTCTCCGAAGGTTTGCAGCGCTGAACTGTGAAAACATTTTGTGCTTCAACATTTGCAAAGCTCAGCAGAGTAGTTTTGAAGACGAAACGAGAAAGCAAATGAAGTAAAATAAAAATAACTGTTTATTTACTGCAGCAGAAGTGCAGGCTAAATATTCTTTGCTAAAAGGGCATGTTGCAGATAACGCATTCTCACAGAACGGTAATAAATAATTCAATATGAAAAAAAAACAAAAAGCATTAATGCAAAGCGACATCAAATATGGGTTCATGCACATAATGCTAAGGAAATTATGAACAAAGAAGAAAAAAGAAAATGTAAACATTTTATGGCAGGAATAAGTGTGACACTGTTTATACACAACCCCGTAGTGGGTTGTGCTATTTCTATAGGCACAAAACCAAACTGTTTATGCACATTAGCAGCAGTCCCAGCTATGAAGAAAAATGCAAAAGATTGAGAGTTAATGGACGTGCAAAACAGAAAATGACTTTGCTATCACAAACAAGGGTAGGGAAATGAGGGGGTTTGTTGTGCCATACATATGAAGGAAGCCAACAATTATTGAAAGCAAGGAATAGGGAAGAAAGGTTCCCCAATTCGTAACACTGTTATCACAGTTTTTCATGCCTGCAGTTCGATAAAATCACTTCACTAAACAAAGAACATCGAAGTCTACCGTAATTATATGCAGTTTCAATATCGATGTTATTAGATGCAGATATCGGCTTCATCAATTTTTTTTTCATATGAGCTGTACAAAAGCCTCCCATGGTCATCTTGCAGCTTTCACATTTCAGCAGAGGCAAGACTGCGATTACACTCACGCTGCGCTACAAACACTGCTCCATAGGTTTCAGGAGAGATTTTCGGTTTGATAGCATTCCACATATTTCTTCAGACCACAAAGAACTAATGAGTTCTACTGTCGGGTAGTAGAGGCCACACCTATCTTGGTGGGAAATCAACCCATCCATAGCAGAGTTTCTCTTTGCCTTCTTAACTAAAGCCACGCAGTTCTCACACGCCATTTTTTCACTAACTACGCGAGATATACAAGACAGAAAAGGCAGGGAGCTTCTTGCGCTTGCTCTACATGCAAAAGCGCACGCAGCAATACCGTGCGGCTGGGCTTCAACTGCGGTTGTTAGGCCGAGCAATAAAGCGGCAAGACACACGATAAAAAGTAGCACGTCGGGCGCCGAGAAAAACTAAGACCTAGAACGGTAATCCTGACTCCGAATGGGCTACCACCGAGACTGCCCAGGTACTAGCGGTGCCGGTGGGGCGCACGATAGTGTCAGAACACAGCGCCGCTGCGCGGCAGCGGCGCGCACAAACAGGAGAGGGTAGAGCGGGGGCTTCGGCGCTGACGTGCCAGGCATCCTAGTAAAGGAGGCGTTGTCCAAGGTCGCGCTGTGAGGTACCGAAAGTCACGTGACTCAAGGAAGGCCAGAAGCGAACCAAAGCATGTCCACCCGTGTATGAGAGATGATCAGTGATTAGCAAGGTTAATTAATGATTGGTTAGTAACTGGATTAAGGTTGATTACGGTGGATTAAGCTCAATTAAGGGGGACAAAGGAGGATAAGGTGTATAAAGGAGAATTTTGGTGTATTAGACTGCAATTAGGATTATGATGTATTAAGGTGGATTAAGGAGGATTAAGGTGGACTGAGGGTCGATTAAGGTGGATTAAGGTATACTAAGGTTGAATAAGGTCGATTAAGATCGATTAAGGAGGATTAAGGAGGATTAGGGTGGATTAAGGTCAATTAAAGTAGATTACCCGGGATGAAGGAGGATTAGAGTGGATTAGGATGGAATAAGGAGGATGAAGGTGAATTAAAGTAGTCTTGACAAGAATTTCGCCTTCCCGTCTCTTAGGCGATATTAAGGACACCTGGGTGCTTTTTAACAGAGATGCGTTTATTGATAGAAAAAGAGCTTTAAGCATGAAGTGTTTATGTCAGTTAGCCTTAGGTTTAATAGTCGCACAGATGGGAGTATGCAGTTTCTATAATTATAAATCAAGCGCATCATTTAGATAAAGCTATATACAGGTAATATGTTGCCGCTTATAGAATACTCGCTACATCAACCTTAAAACGGTCGTCGTGGCTGACGTTTACAAATAGCGGTGACAAGGCGGTTCCACTCATCGTATGTGCCGGGAAGAAATGAGCTATAAAAGAACCTAAGGTTATTTAAAGCGCTGAGAAATATCATC
The DNA here is from genome assembly GCF_013339745.2 of Dermacentor silvarum. NCBI lineage: Eukaryota > Metazoa > Arthropoda > Arachnida > Ixodida > Ixodidae > Dermacentor > Dermacentor silvarum. The sequence continues at coordinate 13,097,535 of NC_051164.1, read as the reverse complement.
AAGTAAAAACAGCGCCAGAATATGCACAGGACCAAACGACGAGTAACAGGACAGACACAGGGCGTGCTAACAACTGAAGGTTTATTCACAAAAAGCGCAGAATATGTATACCCGCTGAACATGAATAAACACAAAAAGGAAACAGTCACTGGCATCACATGGCCAAGCCTACTGCACGCGAAATGCGGTTCTTGTAAGGAATTTGACATCCTTATCCGAGAGTATGACGGAGGGCATGCTAACACAAGACTCATCCAGCTTTTTTATCTCCAGGGCTTCAACAATCTCCCTTGTTAGTCTGTCTGCTGATTTGAACATGATGCTAGTATTTTTCATTAATGCAGCAGCAGCCGCAGTCCCTACAATGAATACCTAGATGTCCTGATATTGTCTTTGTAGTGTTGTACTTATGTTCTTTCAATCTCTCATTTAGGCACCTTCCCGTTTGGCCTATGTAAGACGCACCACACTCCAAAGGAATTGAATAGACCACGTTTTTCGCGCAGTGCACAGGCTTATCTCGATGATTCGTGGTACATACAGATGCCTTGCTTCCTTCATTAACTGCTCTGCACATTTTTGCGAGTTTTTCCGGTGCGGTAAAAACAACTTTTACACCCGCCCTTTCCGCTACTTTCTTCAGGTTATGCTTCTGCGCTTTTTTGTGAATAAACCTTCAGTTGTTAGTGCGCCCTGTGTCTGTCCTGTTACTCGTCGTTTGGTCCTGTGCATATTCTGGCGCTGTTTTTTACTTGATGATGAAGAACCAACTAGCCCAAAAATACGTCCTTACCCGCTGAGAAATATAGTGCGGAGGAGTAGTAAGCGCGTTGCGTAGAATGGAATGATAAAAGAACTTCAGAAATATAAGTACACCCATTTTCTCACGACATTTTAGACTAGGTATGCTGCGGCTAGCTTTCATTAAAATTGCACTCGCTGCACGGGAATAGTTTACGAGAATGAAACCCACACTGTTATTCGGAACTTGTTAAATAGCTTAATTTAGGTTATCAAGACTTGGGTTTTATACGGCAGCCGAGTATACCGAGAGAAATAAATAGAGAGAGATGGATAGAAAAGCTTATTACTAAATAAGCAATATGCTGAAGTTTTCACTGAACTCTGCTTTTGTAATATAGCAGTTTCCACACAGTTGGTGCAATGGCAGGCTAACAGCGAATGATTTACCAAACACCATGTTAACATTGATTATGAGGTTATACCTATGTAGGGACCAATATACGCTAAATGCTACAGGAATGCTTAAATATTTGTAGGAGTTGAGTGCTATTTCCGAGGCGGAGGCTGTGTACCTGTGTCCTGCGAGGAATATTGAACATATACTTTTTATTTCTGCTGCCTACAACTGCGCGCAGGAATTTCCCTTTCAAAGACGAGTGGTGGCATTCCCACAGTCGATGAGGAGCTTTAGGGGAGACTGATAGAAGGGCAGAGTAAGCCGCCGAAGAATGCAGGGAAATCGAAAGACGTGAAGCTCAGAAATGCGGGGAGATGACTGCGTCGCAGGCCGCAAGAGCCATTTTTTGAATTCACGTGCACGCTTGCCGTGTTATCCCTCTCAGGAGTGTAGGTTGTATTAAAAATACAGAAAATAAACAAAGCGCACGTCATCTCGAAAAAGCCGGCGAAGACACGCTATACAAAGGATTCGCCTTTATATATGGGGAAAGAAACAATGAACCAAGGACACCCTGGTGAGTAAAAGAGAACTGAAAATAAAAAGTAGGGAGGATTAAGGAAACGCTTTCGGTTTTGGGAAATTCGGGGAATGGTCGTGCATCGGGATAGAGGCAGAAGTTTCAACGAACAGGGAGAAAAAAGAAACTAAAGCCTCTGGATTTATGCGGAAGCCCTGGCCAGGGTTTGAACTGAAATGACGGGCGCGGGGAGATACATAAAGGGTGGATGCTGGAACGCGGGTGGGTGGGTGTATGCGCCTGCATAGCGGGTACAGAGCTCGAACACATTTGTCTTTATATTTGCCCGCTGTGTTTTGCCGCGTAGATAACGCAGGAATTCGTGTGGCGTATAGCGCGGTTGCTGTTTCGCTTCTCATATCTGTTTGAGTGGTGCGTTCTCTGAAGTCTCGCTAGTGGCTGCTTGGTGTTTCAATTGGTGTGGCGGGAAGAAAGAACGTGTCGTTTAGACTAAAGCATGACAAAGTCACGCGCATGCTGAGATGAATGTAGCGCACCAAGCTCCCTTTATTGCCATTTCGCTTCAGAACTGTCGGAGAACTTAAGTCGCTGTGGATAAGAAAAGAAGAAGGTGCCTGAAGTCGAAGGAAACTTTTTTAAAGTAAGAGAAACAAAGAAAAAGAAAACAAAGGAACACAAGGAAAGTAGGAAACATGGGCTTTCATGAGCAGCCCAGAAAAGTCAGTCTTGCACAAGCAGTAATTTGCATACGCGAATAAACTCTTTCGTGAAGAGAAGGATTCTGTACTTATTTTTGTCATATTCAAGATAGGAAATGAGTGCTTCGTAAAAACGTCGCTGTGTCTCTTTTTTTCGCATTAAACTCTAGAGGCCGGTTGTTTGGTATTATTCGAGACTTCTCAACGGGAAATATGCAAGGTTTAGAAGCACTGACGTACTAATAAAGCGGAGGCGGCGTGGGTTCAAGTTTTGCCGTAGTGCTAACCAAGGAAGCACAAAAAGTTCGGGCGCGTTATTGGAGGTGGAAACGAAGAAACACGTGCGCTGTTTTTTTTTACTTTTTTGCCCCCTGAAAAAGTTGTAAGTCGTTCGCCTCGAAAGGCACAAAATGTGCCTCCATCTGAACGACGTGTGCGCCTATATTAAAACCTGGTACCGAACCCTAGCGACGAAACGGTGGAAAGCATTCCTTTGATGTCGCTGCTGTTGCTGCACTTAGTGCACGCCAGGAAAAAGAGGTGCGCCTTTTCTCGCTTCGGGTGCATCGAAAGACTACAAGAATTATATTTGATAACAAAAGACATGCAGACCCTTCTTCAAAACGCAGTGCCCCTGGGAGCCAGTTTGCCAGTACGATGCCTAATTTTAGGCCCATTGTGCCTGACTGGCGTGGCACCGGGCACTTATGCGTGAGGCAGCTACAGCGAGAGAAAAAAAAAACATGCTCGTTTTATTCCCTAAAGAAATTTTCATCAAAAACAGTCCCGGAGAGAGGAATTTCATAGCCTAAAAAAACAGGGGAACAAATTCAAGAAAACATACACAAATAGTCGCAAGGATTCGAATTTCCTAAATATAGCTCTCGAACCCTGCGCCCACAACGCCATCCCAGAACGTTCAGAATTTGAATTTTGAGGTTTTAGATGCTGAACCGAGGACCTGATGTTAGGCATGCCGTAGTCGTAGATTTCCGTATTGCTTAGAACAATCGGGCTCTTTTAAGCTGCACACTATGCACGTTTTTGCATTCCACCCCTTCGGTAGGCGCCCGTTGCAGCTGGGGCCAGAAGTGCCACGTCAAGATCAGCAGTGCCCCGCCATGCTAAAATTGGAATAAATCATCTTGTTACCAGAAGAAGCAGTGTTTCCGCAGCTGTTCACATGTCGCCCGTAAACGAGGCAGATGTGCTTTCTCTCCGTCACTTGAACTTACGCCTGTGTAAAACAGAAAAAGAAAATGCATCGTGCTCGTAAGCTGTGCTCTCAAGCGGTACAATATCACAGATAACGGCAATTTTGTACTTTCTCTGTAATGTGCGAACGATATAACACGATCGCCTACTTCTAGCTAACATGGAAACACGACATTTCGCCTGTGCTCACAGTACCGTGACAAATGATCGCGCTTAATCAGAGAGGAAAAGCTGAACAGAAATCGAAATGAAAATGCTACGAGTCCTAATTCAGTGCCTGTGAGTCTGCCACATGTAAACAACCTAACCCTTGAATGGGCTAGTCATCCCCTTTGCATATATCTCTAGCTCTGTTTGATTCGCACCTTCTCTGTTTACCATCATCATTGGAGTGAAGTAGGTATAGGTATAGGTAGCAAACTTTATTGACGTCCTGAAGTAGTCACCCCTCGTTTTCTTGGAGGGAGGACCGCGGGCCGCTCCCACGTCGGGACGGCAAGGCCAAGCCTCACCGACGCATCGTGGGCCTTCTGGACTTCCTTGAGTTGATGGAACCAGTCATGACTCTTGATCAGTAAATAAAATGTGTCTTGTGAGATCCTTTGATCCGTGTGGTGCTTTAAAGAGGGGCACTCCTAGAGCATATGGTTAAAATTGCTGTATCCGCCGCAGTCGGGACACGAAGGGGAGACCTCCGCGTAACGACAATAGATCGAGAAGCTGGGATACGAGTGCGTTTGTAATAACCTAAGCGTAACCGATTGAGGCCGTGAAAGGTTTCGGTGTGGCAACGGAAATGCCCTGCGAGCAAGTTGATAATGCTTTGTGACTTCGTTGAAAGTGGAGAGTATGTCCCTAAAACGCGGGGGGGGTTCAGTCTCCGCAACGATTGGACCAGACCCGTCGCGGGCCCCGCCCGGTGCACCGGCCCCAGATAGTCCGGCGCGGCAAGCGAGACCTCGCACCCGAGCATGGGCCAATTCGTTGGCGTTGACAAGCCCCCCTACATTCGACCCTACATGGGCCGGGAACCAGGTGATGGTGTGATGAACAAGTACTTTTCCTTCGAGTATCTTGGCGACTTCCTTACAGACGGCCCCAGATGCGAATGCTCTGGCTGCCGATAACGAGTCTGTGTAGACTTCCGTTTTGCTTGAATCTAACATCGCTAATGCTAGGGCTAGCTGTTCTGCATTACCGCGCGTCGAGGTAATGATTGATGCGGCCGAAAGTACCCGGCCCTTAGTGTCAACGGAGACGACTGCAAAGCGGGAGGTGCTGCTAGCGGAACGCTCGTATTGAGCGGCATCGACGAAACATGCGTCCGACGCGTGTGCGTGTGCGTGTGTCAGGAGTGCAGAGGCCCTAGCCAACCTTCTGCCTGTATTGTGTTGTTCGTGTACGTTCCTCGGCAGTGGAGAAACCTTAATGTAAGATCTCGTGTGATCTGGCAGCTGCGTGCTGCGTTCCATCGCAAAAATGGGATTGATGTTGACGCCTTCAAGGATTTTTCGCCCCGCGATGGTGGACGAAAGTCTAGCAAGCTGCGCTGTCTGCTGCGCTTCAATGACTTCCTCTAGGGTGTTTTGAATACCTAGGCTCATGAGGCTCTCGGTGTCATTACGCATCGAGAGGCCAAGGACCCTCTTTATACTCTTGCGAATGAGCGTGTTTAGTCTAGTTCTCTCGTGAACTTGCCATTTGTGCATAAGTGCAACGTAGTTTACATGACTCATTAGGAACGCGTGGTAAATCCTGAGAAGGTTGTCTTCTTTGAGCCCTCCTCTATTGTTGGACACCCTGATCTAATTACTCCCTCCGCGTGCGAGGTTAGTCTGTTGATTGTGCTACCGTTATGCCCATTGGCCTCGATAATCATGCCTAAAACCCGGATAGAGTCAACTCTTGGGATGGTTTGTCCAGTTGCCGTGTGTAGTCTGATATTCATCTCGTCTAAGGGCTTCGAATTTTTTGGTTTGGGACCTCTTATAGTTGGGCGATACAGGAGAAGTTCAGATTTGGACCTCGAGAGTTTGAGTCCCATTTTCTGTATGTGACTAACAATGCAGTCGACTGACTCCTGTAGAGATCATTCGACTTGTCCGTCCGAATCGACAGTGCACCAGACGTCGATGTCGTCAGCGGAAATGGCGCTTCGGATACCGCCTAGATGTTCTAGCTCGGTCGCGAGCTCGCACATGGCAATATTGAAAAGAAGCGGTGATACAACCGACCCCTGTGGCGTGCCAACGGGACCAAGCTCGTAAAGCTCTGAATTGAGATCGCCGAGTTTGATGGTGGCCTTCCTATCTTTAAGGAAGGAGCTAACAAAGCTGTGAAACTTCTCTCCGAGGTTAAGGCGTGAGATGGAGTCCAGAATGTGATGGTGGGCTACGTTGTCAAAGGCTTTTTCGAGGTCAAGCCCCAGAACAGCCCTGATGTAATACGTTGTAATACGGTATGCCTAATGTAGTATCCCGTTGTAATATGGTAGCCTATCCCGTTGTAATACGGTATGCCTAATGAGCAGCATCATGTCCTGCGTAGATAGGTGTGGTCTAAAGCCGAACATGTTACTGGGGAACACCCCCTCGTCCTCGATGTGTTTATAGATTCTATCAATGATCACGTGCTCAACTACCTTCCCGAGACAGGATGTGAGGGATATGGGCCGTAAGTTTTCTATCCTTGGGCTGCGGCCTGGTTTCGGGATGAGAATTACTGAGGCTATCTTCCATTTGTCAGGGAAGACCCCAGACCAGATGCAGTTCACCTCCTCAGTGATAATCTTTATCGTATCATCGAGATTGTGAAGCATTTTGTTCGTAATTCCGTCGGGTCCGGGAGTTGACTTTCCGTTCAGGTTGAACAACGCATTTCGTACTTCTGCTTCTTGAAAGGGTTTGTCCAGGTCGGCTGCCGGTATTCCCTCATAGTTTGGATAATCTCTGGCAGGAGTAGCGGGCTTCCGGCCAAGGGCAAATACCTCCTGGCCAACGAGTACGCAATCTCCGTTGTGGAACCTTTATTTCTTCCTGCGTGGAGAATCTTGTCCACCGCACGACTCTGATTGAACTTGGACTTGTCCCAATGAAGTAAATGCCTGAGGAGGTTCCAGTTCCCTCCAATTCTCATCTGTCCGTCCACGATGTTGCAAACCTCGTCCCAATGCTGTTTCTCTAGCGTTTGGCAGTATTCGGCAATCTCTCGATTCAATTCCGCGATGCGTTTGCGAAGCCTCCGTTTAAGTTTTTGGGTTTTCCACCTGGAAAGTAGAGATTCTTTGGCCTCTATGAGATGAGCTAACTTGCTATCCATTTTGTCTACCACAAGGTTTGTTTCGATGGACTTGGTGGCCGTTTCAACGTCGCAGATGGCCCGGGATAGCCATCCGTCAAAGTCGGACAGGCATTCGTCGCCAACTCTCTCCAATCTGATTTTACGAAAGAGATCCCAATCCGTGAAAGTGAACGTTCTGGGGGGTTTGCCTTGTAATTGGATAGTCGTGCTGAGTATGCAGTTATCACTGGCCAAATCAATGCCGAGATTAACCCACGAAACTTCCCCCTCGGAGCCCACAAAAGTGAGATCTGGAGTGGAATCACGCGAGCATGAATTACCTGTTCTGGTAGGAAAAGCGGGATCCGTGACCAACGTAAGATTGAGATCTGAAGCCGTTTGCCAGAGGTCGGCCCCCTTGGGCTCGGTACGAGGGTAACCCCACGCGTGAAGGAAGGAAGGAAGGAAAATAAGAGGCGAAAGGCAGAGAGGTTAACCAGGTTAAGTGTCCGGTTGGCTACTCTGCACAGGGGGTGGGGTAAGGGCAGAAAAGACTAGAAAACAAGAGAAGATTAAAAAGAAGAAAAACAAAACAAAAAGGAAAAAAAAAACATCTGTCCACACAATTCTATAGTTTTTCATGAAGTCCTGTTTCTTTTAAAAAGCGTACTAGCGCTTTTAAAGCAGTTCGTTCCGACGTCGGCTGGGACCAGGGACCAAGAATTCTGGCTTCCGTAAGGGGACGGCTGTCTATCTTGTCAAGCGTGGTTCTGAGGACTTTCCTTTGTGCACTAAAACGACGACAGTCACACAGAAGATGTGCTATAGTCTCTTTGCACCCGCAAGTTTCACAATCTGGACTTGTGGCCATTCCCATCAGGTAGGAGTACGCGTTGGTGAAAGCTACTCCAAGTCTTGGGCGACTAATGAGAGTTACCTCCCATCGTGATAAGCCTCATTATTTTCAATGAGCAGCCATATCTGCAACGCCGGGGTGTCTGTATCGGCTCATGTGTCGCTCCTATCTTATGCGACATTTTTTTGTCTGTTGTTGACCAATCTTTGGAGCATGTTTTTAATGGGGGGCAAGTTTTAAAGGTGTTTAGGTATGTTGATGATTTTTTAGTGCTTTTAAACAAAAAGGGTGACCTTACATCCCCTGCTTTAATTTTAGAAGGTTTTAATAACGAAGGCCAAGGGCTCGTTTTTACGCATGAACTGCCTGACGCCACAGGCCTGCAGTTTTTGGATTTAAAGCTGACCTTTGGTGTTGGCCACGTCTGCTGGGCGTATCAACCGCGTGCTTTGAAGCAATTACTGCCTTTTGATTCTGCCCATTCTAAGGTGGTGAAGCGAGCAGTAGGCAGTCTGTGCTTGGAATCAGCCCTGCGAAAATCGTGCGAGCACCAAATGCGGTCTAGTTTCGCAAACCAAGTAGGCCGCCTTTTGGCTGCTGGTTTCCCTTTGGCTGTCGTCAACGCCATATATAGCCGAGTTTTTGTTGCAAAAAGTAAAGCTTGGAGCACGAAGGGCAAGAGCAGAGGTCCTACAACCGAAGTTGAGGCCGGAGGTAATACCCAATGTGCACAAAGTGTCACACAACCTTAAAAAGGTTGCTAACCGACACGGTATACCTCTTGTTTTTTCTGCGCCCAACAAGCTTTCTAAGCTGTGCTCTCAAGTTTGCTGTGAGAGCAGGCGAGGCTGCCGTACTAGGCACGAGAAGCCCTTTGTGAAGTGCTCCAGAGAGGTTGTCTATGCCATCCCCTTGCTCCCTTGTGGGCAGTTGTATATCGGCCAAACTGAACGTTGCGTGAACAACCGCTTAAGGGAACATGCGCAAAAGATAAACAAAAAGGAGGATAAGGGCGCGCATTTGGTGGCTGTGATGGAAACGACAGACTTGCCGGTTTCCAGTTGGGCCCAGGATCCGTTTAATAATGACACGGCAGACGGGAGCTTGCTACACGAAACACAGACTTTATACAGACACGCTAAACGATACAGACTATTTACATGCACATGTACGTGGGCTATAGTTCGCGAATCGTTTGTCCTAAATAAACATGTGCCTAGCACTCATGCGCCACCACTCGCCCGTGTGCCTCGTCGTTGCGGTGCCCGTGACGGTGGTTGTGACGGTGGAGCGTCGTTGTGGCTACGTCGCTGCTGTTGCGCCGCACCTTGTCGCGACGCGGAAGCAAGAGGAAAACAGGAGGACGGTAGAATAAAAGGCCACTGCTGTAGCTGGCCAGTAACGCCTGGCCTGTCACGCCTCGGCCGCTATAACGTCGGGCTCGGTCGGCGGACAGGTAGCTCAGGCGCCCCGGTGGCCAGCAGGAAGCACTGCACCAGGCCGCTGTCACAGCAGGCCGCTGGTACACAAGAGAGCAGAGCCACGGGCGGGATCCACGACCAGGTCCGCACGGTAGCAGGACGCCCGGTCACCAGTCCTCGGGCTCGCTCAGCAGGCTGGTAGCTGGTAGCTCAGGCGTTCCGGTCCAAGCAGGAAGCACTGCACCAGGCCGCTATCACAGCAGGCCGCTGGCGCGCAGGAAGGCCCAGCCACGAACTGGATCCTCGACCAGGTCCGCACGGTAGCTGGACACCCGGTCACCGGTACCAGAGCCTGGAGCCGCCGTTTTGCGAGCTTGCGTTCGAAGCTGCCGCTCGCTCTCACACTCTGCGTGCTCTCGTACCACTTCTTTGTTCATGGCGCGTGGTCATCATCCATTATCACCATCATCAATCCTCTTCTTGGTGCTGCCATACAATCATCATTCCAAGCTGGTCTTCTCTCCACCGCACGCCACTATCCACATCATCACAAGGGCCCCCCACTTAAGATAGTTGCCCGCAACTATTCTAAACAACACAGGAGGAGGGGTGCATGAGTGCAGCCACGTGCGAATAGTTTAAGAAAAGTTCGTGGTCCACAGAAACAATTCATGTATACACACTGATCACAAACGCGTCGAGACCTTGGAACACAAGCCAAAGTTCCAACAAGTGCCGTCCCAAGAGGTGACACAGTTCAGATACGACTTAAGTAATCTGCGCCTACATTGTTCGACCCTTTGATGTATTCCACAGTAAACGAATACTCCTGCATTAATAAGCTCCACCGTAAAACACGATTGTTTACGTGTTTGGCCGACGGCAAGTACTGCAAAGGCTGATGGTCGCACTGAATAACGAAAGGTTTCCCGCAAAGGTAAATGTGGAACTTCTGCACAGCCCAGACAAGCGCTAAACACTCACGTTCAATGGTGGAATAACGGGTTTCTCTAGGCAGCAGGTTGCGACTAGCATAAGCAACAGGGTGTAACACACAGTCTTCGCTGGTCTGTAGGAGTACTGCGCCTAGACTCGTATTCGAGGCATCCGTGCGGAGCACGAAAGGCTTCGTGAGGTCCGGAGCTTGAAGTATTGGACTTGCGGCGAGCTTGTCCTTGAGGATGGCGAAGGCGTTTTCTTGTGTTGGTCCCCAAGATACAATGTGGCTTTGACCTTTTTTTTGTGAGGTCAGTCAGGGGCTTGGCGATCTCGGCGTAGTTGGGGATAAACTTTCTGTAGTAGCCGGTTAAGCCGAGAAATGACTGCACGGCTTTCTTCGTGGTTGGCCTCTTAGAGGCTAAGATCTTGTCCAGTGTTTTTAGCATTGGTTCCACTTTCGCATCTCCAATGCGGTGTCCGAGGAAGGTAATATTATTTTGCCCGATCTCACACTTGCTAGGTTTGATCGTGAGGTTCGCATTGCGTATCCTTTGGAAAACACGTCGCAGGGCATCGACGTGGTCTTGCCAGGTAGTGGCAAGACCACGTCGGCCAGGTAGTGGCCCATGTTACCGCATGCGGTTGTGGCGCTCGATTTCATGAGACTACCATTTTGGGCAGGAGTGGCAATGCCTCTGCTCGCCTTGCACTGGAGGCCTTCTTTATCAAGCAGAACGGAGATCGGTGTGTAAGTGAGCCGTCTATCTCTTTACTTGACGCCGAATCTGACTTCTTGCGCAACCGTCTTTAATCTACACCTGCCTTTCTTATCGTCTGGCCTGTGCATGCGTGACAAGAGGATATATATCTGTGTACAATCCTTCCTTTGCATTAAACAGTTGTGAGTAGCGCTTGTCCTTGTTTCTCCCTTTCTTGTGTCTGTCTTTTTTATTTCGCTGAGTTACTTGTTCAGAAATATGTGGCCTCCAAGACAAATCACGATCGATGATGACTCCAAGGAAACGGTGTTTTGTTTCGTAAGCAATTACTTGTCCATTTATGCGTATAACATATGGAGTCATTGTTTTGCGCGTAAATGAGACTAATCGGCACTTTTCGGAGGATAATTCCAGGCTTTTCATACGCAGATAGGACGACGTTTGTGTGACCGCCATCTGCAGTCTCGCTCGTATCTGCGGACGAGTTACGCCGGCCGCCCAGATGCAGATATCATCTGCATATATATATATATATATATATATATATATATATATGAACCGTCCTTGGCAATGATCCAACAAGGCCTAGTGCTACGTTGAAGAGTGTGGGGCTAAACACTCCGCCTTGTGGCACACCTTTGCTGGTTACATGATGGGATGTCATTCCATCTTCTGTAAGTACGAAGAAGGATCTATCCTCCAAATAGCTGTGAATCCAGCGCAGTGCACGGCCACCAATGCCCAAATTAATCAAAGCATCGAGGATTGCTTCGTGCACTACATTATCATATGCGCCTTTCACATCAAGAAACATCGCCACCGTTAAACGTTTCAAGCTCTTTGGTGTTGAATAGATGTTACCAAATCAAGCACGTTATCGACCGATGACCGACCGCGCCGGAAGCCCGCCATTGCATTCGGATACACCTCATTGTGTTCCAAATACCATTCTAGACGCGTCAACACCATCCTTTCCATTAGTTTCCCAACGCAACTGGCAAGAGCGATGGGACGGTACGATGCCAAGTCTAATGGAGATTTAGAGCTCTTAAGTAAAGGTATTAGGCGGCTGACTTTCCACTCACAAGGAATCAATCTTCGCGCCAGGATTCGTTGTATCTCTCCAAGAGTACACTGCGGGCTTTGTGGCCAAGGTTTCCAAGTGCCTTGTATGTGACACCGTCGGGCCCAGGCGATGATGACTTCCTACAAGTCGCCAGCGCAGCTTCGAGCTCCTCCATAGAGAACAAGAGATCCATGCGAGAGTCCTTGGATGCCGCAACATCACGTGCTAATGGTACAGGTCGTGATGGCAAGCCAGCGATTCTTGCGCAGAAATCCTCAGCAACGTTGATCTCACGTCGTCCTTGATGCAGGGCAAGAGACTTAAAAGGGTGGCGCTGTTGTGGAGACGATTGTAGGCCACGCAGACTTCGAAAGCCTCTGTCCCACGCGTGATGTGGTGCATTAAAGTCCCCGGCCACCACGATGGGTGCCCTCTCTTTCCGTGCCATGGAGACCGCTTTAGAAAGAATTGTATGGAATCGGTGATGCCTACCCTTCGGCGAACTATAGATGTGGAGTAGAAAGAAACTGTTTCTAAGGCCACCACTTGGAATAATTTCGACATAGGAGTGTTCTATTATGCTGCGCCTCATGTGTATATCGTGTTCTATGAATGTGTACTTTTTGGCTACCAGTGTACAGATGCCCCTGCCTTCCGCACTCTTGACAACGTGAGATGTGTACCCTGGAAGGGTGACTCTATCCATGAGTGTCTCTTGCAATAGAATGACCTGTGGCTTATCGACCTGTGATCTGAGAAACTGCTGAAGGACCGCCCTTTTCTGAAGGAAGCCCCAGCCGTTCCACTGCCAGATCGAGAAATTTTCAACGTTACGTTTCGCAGCCATCGCCGCAAATGGCAACTATCTTAACCTGCGATTTATTACCAGGTGTCGCCATGGAGTCCGCCGTGCTCTTAACTAACCTCCTAATCTGTGGTTTTGCATTTTCTGTCTGGATCTTTACCCCGTCCTTCTTCAATTTGGCCATCCTAGTGTTAAGGGACGCTAGCGCTTCAGTTAATTGCTTGAGTACGTCTTTGACTTCGGCTAGACTGTCCTTGAACTGAGTGCAAAAATCAGCTTCCTCGCTCCTTGCCTGCTTGTCAAGTGCCCTCTTTTTAGTGGCTCTAGTGTCTGACTGGGCTTCCATAGGAATCTCCGCGTTAGTAACCTCGTCAGCAACGACTGCTGGGGGTGGAAGTGGAAAAGGCGCGGGCGGAGGGAGGGAACATGTCTCCCTCTCTTTCCTCAGTTCCGCAATTTCTGCCCAGAGTTGTTCCACCATGCTGCGCAGACTAGCATTTTCTTTTTGAACTTGCGCGACTAGCGCGTCCCTGATTTGCTCTGGGTTTGTGCCCCCCTTTACCTGTGGCTGCTGCTGTTGTGTCTTGACTGTTGTTGTGACTTTGGAAGCCCACGTTCCTCGGCTTTCGTTTCGCTCGGCGATGCGAACAACGGGGGCCCTGGAGTGGGATCTTCCTGCGGATCTCGAGCGTCGCCTGGATCCTGGAGCGCCCCTCGAGCGGGAGCGAGTCTTCTGGCGCTGCAGCGACGCTTCGCCAGTGAAGTGTACAAATAATTTATTACAGAGTCTTTCTGAAATTCGAAGCAGAAAAGTACATATTGTCACGTAGTAGTGACAGTGAAGAAAACAGTCGCAAAACTGCGTATGACGAAACTGGTTGTTTGTTGAGCGAACCTGTGCCCACAAAAGCAAGCTACACTCAAAGCACAACGATAGCGGCGAACACAGTCGGCGATCGTCGAAAATATGATCTGCGGCGAAACGCGTCGGCTTTTATACGTGAGTCATCGAAGGTTCCAGATTAATCCCTGGTGCCCGCGTGTCTTCCAGAAAGTTCTAGACAATTCTAGGGCTCGCGCCACCGGAGTGCGACCGCCACCTTAAACGTACCCCAACTGCAAGGTCCACGAGCATTTTTGCATTTCGCCCCCATCTAAATACGGCCGCCGTGGCCTTGATCAAACCCTCTACATAGTGATTAGCGGGGCAACACCATAGTCACTAAGCCACTGGTGAGGTGGCCCAGTGGCTCTGGTGTGGCCCTGCTGATCACTCAGTCACAGATTTGATTCTCGGAGGTGGTGGCAGTATATTACGTGGCTAAATGTGAAAACGCTGGTTTACTTCTATTTGTGCGCACGTTAAAAAACCGCGCGTTCTCTGAATTAATGTGGAACATGGCACTAAGGCATCCCTCATAGCTCACTGGGAAGTTTTGGGACTTCAAAAGGACTTGGTTGACGGGCTTGGTTGACGGGCTTGGTTGCCTGCCCGTGATGGGCTTGAATAACCGTTTCGTCGGACTCTATATTTCGAGCATGGTAAGCAGATGTCTTGCGGCAGTTTGTGTGAGGCCGCCATTCGCAGTAGATTGTTTTCAAGATAGAACCCAAGAGCACGCCACTTTTGCTGTGTTACTTAGTGCAGTGCTTCTGTGTTTTTTTTTTCAGAGAATTAGGTAGGATAGCTGGCAGCTACGGTGATTCACCTATTCACAGATGCACTTTTCCCGTTATAGGGTATATCCAGAAGCCCTGAGTCATTCGAGTACTGTTCTATGGCACCGATCGTGAACGTCGAAGTTTGAGGCAAAGGCAACGACATAGGAGAGACAAGTCTGCGCCTTCGAACCTGCCAGACAACACCGTGTCCATACCGCGCTGGAGCTTTGCAGGTGCTGACGGGTGTAACCTTTTATTCCGAGAGACTATCCGGCATGGCGAAGCGCTGTTCCCTCGGTCCCTCTGGTCGACTTCCATTTCACCCCCCCTACCCGAACAACAGTTCTCGAAATCCACTCACAACAAAAACAAAAAACTATATCTTAGCCTAGCATAGCCTGTTGGGCCCGTCATCTGCCTCTGGAAGACATACTTCTTTATGTCTTTGGTCAGGTTACGACAACTGACGCTACAATTCTGAGTTCGTTCTGCCTTCACCAACGACGCAAGCGATGCCCCCTGCATCTTGATAATTTCGCAAGGGGGATGATAGGTTAAGAGAAAACAAATAAAAATTGAACCGATACCGAGATGGTCACGTTTCTGTGCATTGCAGTGATCGTGGGCGCCAACCCTTGTTCAAGAAATGTTCTGTTTTTATAGAAATGTAAAGTTACGCGAGAGGTTGTTGAAGCCACTCTGATAGCGAGGGCCGGTGATAGCTGCATCAGCTGCCCTTCAGTTGCGCTGACTACAAATGAATTTCTGTTCCTGGATGCGGCTGGTTTCATGTGCAATGATTGGGTCTTTTTCTGTATGCGGGCCTGCAAATACGGTTATTTCTCGAAATAAACACTCAGTTGAAAGTTAGCGCTCGTCCTGTTCTCTCGTTCTTGTTTGTGTCTTCTAGCGCTATGACCCCCTCTGGTGTGAAAGATGCCCACGAATACACGCAAAGTGCCCCGAGCTGCCAGTAGCGCGGAAACTTTTCGTGTATTCGCCATGATTTACTGTGGTATTACTTAGAGCAGAGGTGAGCTTACTGGCGCCACTGTGTTGGTCAGCAGTAGCGGCAGTTTAAGTCGTGCAATCGGCGACGAACTTACGCACTTGCACGTAGCTCCGCAATGGCCGAAAAAGAAAGCTCCGCTCTGAAAAAAAAATAGAAAAAAAATACAAGAAAAAGATGTTCTGGGGTATTATGTGCCAAAACCACAATTTGATAATGAGGCACTCCATAATGAGGGATGCCGGATTAATAAGTACCGCCTGGTGTTGTGCATCAAATGCACAGTACAGAAGCGATTAAATTTTTTTTTCTTTTTTGTGGGATTTCACCGCTATGGAAATGCGGCCGCTACGTTCGGAATTCGATCCCGTGCCCTGGGCTTGGTAGCGCAACGCCGTAGCCGCTGCGCCATCACGGCGGGTCCGCTATTAAAAAGAAAAAAGATAGAACTGTCCGTATTAATGTTGCAGCTATCTCAGCTGTCGTACCATGCTGCACTGCCCGACTTCTTCCAGATTCGTTTAGGAATGATAGAAAAATGTGGCCCATACCCAGCATAAAACACTTCCCCGGACTTGTACTGTTCTTTTTGGTGGGAGGGGAAGGGGGGGTGAGTTTGTTTACAATGTGCATCGATGTGGCTTTCTCTACGCCGTAACTACTATATACAGTGACAAAAGCAAAATCACCAGCAGATGCCGTCCTATAGACGGAGCAGGGCAAACAGTTAATTCTATTTCTCGTACTACATAACATGCAGGTGTCGCCCCAAATAGCTGCATCGGCCATGCAGGGGTTTACGAGGCGTCCGACATCGTCGCCGGAGATCGCTCGCAGTCACACAGCCGCCTACGTTGAACAAAGGAAACAAATCTGTTAAATGTGCCACGACCAGAAAGATTACATTACAGATTACGCGAGATAAAAGGCAGGCGATAATGAGAGCAACTCGCCGGTGGCGACTACCACTGTCGTCAAACGCGGAAAGTGCGGCAGCATTTTTTCCCACGTAACTGCTTCGGAGAGTGGTAAAAGGAAAGAGAATCGCTACGTGGAGGCCTCGTTAACTCCGAAGCCGGACGGGGCGAAGCTGAGCCGGCTTATGGAGGCGTCGCAGGCGAGGCCGACAAAAGACAACATTGTTGCAGACGATCAGCGAGGCGCCTCTGCAGACGAGCTCATTACCTACTCCTATTCATGGCGGCCGAACCAGCAATGAAGATACGCTCGCCGAGCTCTAAGGACTCGCCCGGCTGCGAGCTAAGCCATTATTTATGCTGGAACAAAGAGCTTTCAGTTCACACACCTCTCGGGATTTGGCGGCGTTCTACCCGAAAACAGGGCATAATTTGTCTTTCACGTTACCGCTTCATCTTTTCTCCCTTACTCTTTCATTTCTCTCTCTCTCTCTCGCTTCCTCGTTTGGCCGCTTATTGCAAAAGTTAGCCTCGAGCCAGTGTACACGAGGGTTGCAATGTGGGCTTGTTGGCAAAGCATCTTGGAGGGTTTATGGTAGCGCGATTAAAAGACTGGACAAAAGAAGACACACTGGGACGCACACGGCGTTAACTTCCAACAATGTTTGTTATCGAAGACCAGTTCATACTTATACACTCAGCCATCATGCGTCACAGCCACGCGAACAGTTAAACATTCAAAGCGATAACATTTTTCGACACAGTGATATCCTAAGGCATACGCAAAAATTTCAGTTCTTTATCAGGGAGAGCCAGTGATGGTTTACTAATACAGGGTTCTCCCAAGGCAGCAATCTGTTCAGCTTCTTTTATCGGTCTAGTAAGTTCGCACTTCTACCAGTAATGGTTGTTGAACCATAGAGAGGGGAGCAATGATGTTGCTTATAATGAAGGGAGATAAATCCATCTGATGCTACTTTGTCGACCTTATCTTTATGTTGTCGCAACCTGTCATTAATGCATCTGCCCGTCTGCCCGACGTAATACTTTCCACATGATATGGGTAAGCGATATATAATTGACGTCTTGCAATCGCGAAACTTTTTCCTGTATGTTACTTGGCAGCTAAGAGCACTTTCTTTCTTCCCTGGTCTTGTTTTCCTGCACAGGCCGTCTGGTTCCTGCACAGGCACGAACCAGACGTATTCTTTCCGCCGTTGTTCCTGTGCGAGAGAACTGCGTATTTTTCTTCATATTGCAAATTAGTTTTCGGCAAGGAATGCCCCAATTAAGATAAATTCATGGTTTTAGTACGCCTGAAACATTTTTTGGGAGTAAACTCTAAACTTCTGCGTAAGCATGGTCGTTTCGGCGCGGATCTTCGTTTGATGCATCTCGTCGCATGATCCTTAACAGTGCATTAAAAGTGACATTAAGCTTCACGCCACGTTTTGTATCTGAAGTAGCCTTCTTTTTATTTATTTTATTTATTTTTTGGTAATGCGGTTTAAGGTGACTTGTTTTGCTCTGGAATATAACAGACCTTCGTTTAAGCGTTTTACGTTCTTCTTAGCGGGCTTGTCACAGCTCTAGTTTTTAGTGCGGGTTTCATCAACGTGACATTGATGAAGCCATAGTAAGGGCGCTGCATGTCATGCAAATATGCTCGTTAGAAATTAAGTTAAGGTGGCATATTTCTGGTTCAGGTTCTTGTGCCGACAATGAGTTTGTGTGTGTGTGTACCCAGATCCTCGATTAAAAGGTAGACATACGTGTTCTAATTCCTGGCGCAATGCTTGAAAAAAAATCACCATGAACTTGCAAAGAAGCCATTTGCTTGTCTGACTCATCTCTTCTTTTTTTTTTCTTTTTTCATAGCAGGTTGCTTAATAGAAGCCGATCCTTTCTAGATGACATACCAGCCAGTGTGCGAACTTCTTCAGTCATCTTGTACATGTTGCTTTGACGTGCCGCAAAAGAACCCTGATGCATGAATCTTCATATTTCAGTGGTAACCACAGGAACGACAGGGAAAGGCACAGATACGAAAGATTCTCTTTTTTGACGATCTGTAGGGCAGTACAATTAAAGAGACACGCAAAGTCTTTCATTATTAAACATTGTGTGGAAACCATGGAATATGAGTGCCAATTGAAGCGGATAGCCGCGCGATACTCCAGAGCTATTTGATTTAATACAGGAATGAAGCGCTCGAAAGCTTAAATGATCTGTAGTTGGAATAATGAGGTAACATTAGTGTTTTATTGCGTGATTCCGCACAGAACACAGCCGTTAACCAGTACGCCTGTAGTGGTATGTGGTTTACAGATAAGCTTAATGGCCATATGTCTGTTAGTCCCAGCAGTGTGAGGGCTGGCGAGGAAGGCGACTACCATTCTCCTCTTCAGCTGCCAGTGCAGACGCCACATGCAGAGACGCCACATGCATAGAGAGAGATAGAGAGTGATTGTGAAAAGGCAGAAGCGCTATTTTCTGCAACCCTTAAGGAGTATGACTCAATGCCTTGGGGAGGGGGATAGTTGGACGGACGGACGGACGGACGGACGGACGGACGGACGGACGGACGGACGGACGGACGGACGGACGGACGGACGGACAGACAGACAGACAGACAGACAGACAGACAGACAGACAGACAGACAGACAGACACAGACAGACAGACAGACAGACAGACAGACAGACAGACAGACAGACAGACAGACAGACAGACAGACAGACAGACAGACAGACAGACAGACAGACAGACAGACAGACAGACAGACAGACAGACAGACAGACAGACAGACAGACAGACAGACAGACAGACAGACAGACAGACAGACAGACAGACAGACAGACAGACAGACAGACAGACAGACAGACAGATCATTGATAGATAGATAGATCATCGATAGATAGATAGATAGATAGATAGATAGATACATAGTACGTTTGTTCATGACAGCTTGAAGACAATAATAAGCAGGCCTGCCATAGCCTCAAAGGGCTTGAGTGGCTGCGCCTGGCAGGCAGCGAGCAATGACACAAATATACAAAAAGAAGAAAATACAGACGTTGTAGGCAAAAATGACATAGTAGCACATACATATATATATATATATATATATATATATATATATATACTGTTACGCTTCTGATTCCTTGTCCAAGTACTTTCCACCTCCAGGGCTTTGATTATGCTATCTGCAACAGGCTACTTTTAAAAATTCCGTAAAACTTCACCATGATCACTCTTTATATTAGATATGAATAGGCCACGAAATAAAAGCAAGAAAAAGGAATTCAAGTCGTCCAGTTTCTTAGACAAGCATAACAAGTCAGATATTTACTATTTTACCGACATTCGGACGGGTGGCACAGTTTATTAACACTACTGATGGTTAAAATTTTCATCGTGCTGAAAGTTACAATTATTGTGGAATGCACACTAACATAGCGATAAAAAAGTCTGCTAAAAGACCATTTCTGAACGTCGCATAACGTGAGCTCAGTGCTCTGAACACAAACGACTGCTCTATTTACTTCTAATTTTAGCGCTAGTCCTAGCGTCAGAAAAAGTTTAGTAGCGCACCCTAGTTATATCCACGATATTAGAAAATCGCTCATGATGGTGATTTTTTTCCTCACTTTAGAAATGTAAAGTATGAGCGCTGACGTAAAGCTCTTGTTGTGTTTACACGCGAAGGCCCGAAAAGAATCCGGGCTTGGCTCACTGGAAAAGTTGGAAAAACTTGGCTGGTATAACGAAGAAAATATCATTTGCAATGTGGCCCCCAAATATACGAGCACAGTAGTTGCATCTGTTTTTCTATGCTGTTAAAACAATATTTTAGAAGTGGATTTTACCGCCAAATGCACTTATAGCTGCATACATGACCTAGAAATATTCCCTGTTTGGCCCGAAAGGTGAAGCATGGATTGCGAAAGCAAATTAGTAGACAGCTATACGAAGTAACGTTAGTAGTTCTATCGGCCGTATAAACTTGTAAACACTCCCTTACTAGCTAAATTAACAAGCATGCTGTCACGCGCGCACAAGCAAACATGAACTCATCTCACTCGCTGACCGCGGAAACTCGCTGTCAAAACGCTGGAATGAGGGAGCGCGGCAGCAGTAGCGAGCGAATTAACTCTCGTGCTACCTGTCGCTTCAGTGTGAACTAAAGGGCGAAAACACAGCACACGGCGGACTCTGTCCCCGTCGCAGATCGCTTTCAAGATCGCGCGTGGCCGCGCCATCCGCAGCTGCCGCCAGAGTAGAACGCCCCCTTCCCTCCTCCCGGTGCCTCGCGCGCGACGGAAGACGGCGCGCTGCCTCCCTGCTTTCCTCCCCGGCGCGCGCGAGATAGAGCCGCCGTAGTCGGCTCAGTCTCACACGCTTTGACTCGCACATACAGCATACGGCACGCGGCGACGATTTTATTGCCCTTGAATTGTATACGGAACATCACGGCGACGGCAGAAATGCACCTGTAGTGTCCATATAGTGGTATCGCAATGAAGTGCACGAGAGGATAGTTTGCTGGGGTCACTGCCACTGGGGTCACTGCCTGCACAACACAAATCTTAAATTAGACATGGATTGGTGGTAAACATTCCATTCTTGCCCTACAAGCGGCATAATAAATTTTTATTTATGGGCTGCTGTTTTATTTCATTTTGCTTCTCATTACTGCGCGAGTCCACAGGAAACGTCTAAGCATAATTAACAAGTCTTACATGAAATATAGCATTGCCACAGTTCTTCTAGTTCAAAACTATGGTTACAGGCATCCGCACCACCGCAATACACGGCGTTTTACAGTAAAACGCGATGCCTTTCACTATCTCCGGCAAAAGCGCATAGAGGCTCAACATGCGTAGATATGCATTAATAACGTAACAGAACACGTACGTTCATCAGACCCGCCGGTAAACCGGGGCCTAATTGCTCTCCCGTCTTCGTTCTATAGCCAGATTTGCTTTTTTTCCATGCACCCATTGCATTTACGTAGAAGTAAATCGCAGCAAAATTTCCTTCCTCCATGTTTTATTTTCACCAGCCTCTTTGTCATTTCTTTATCTTAACTTTGCTACTCTCTTCTTCAGTGCACTTATGCAAGCGTTCTTTCTGCGGGTGTCTTCTTGCGAGCACGTTACTCTATTTTTCTTACTTCTTCGCCGTGCGGCTCCGGTATCAGATGAGCCGGACTTAGCAAGCAGACAGTGCATGGTGAGGTACCGTTCACTGGGCGGTGGTGTTGGCGCTGGGGGAAATGTAAGAGCAGCTACGGACCACAAGGGAGCAAACGGGAACTGGTGGGGAGGATGGGGAAGACTCGGGCTAAGCCCGCGCAATTAGTGCGGCGAGTAATTAAAGCGCATAATTTATGGTTGCCTTCGCCCGCTCCGCACCAGTGCTTCGTTGTATGTATGTGTGCATGCACGTGGGCGCATGCGTGTGTGCGTAGGTGTTCGTGCGTAGGCGGGACCGGATGAAGTCCGCTACCGTCGATTTTGCCGGTTACTTCGGCTCTCATGCGCTGAGCTTTAACCGACCAATGGGCCCTGATTCTCGCAGTGCATGCTGCTGAAGCCCGACAGAGTTGTTTGCGTGACTTGACGGCCACGCGATCCGGAGCTTGACTATGCCGTTCTTGTTCGGCAGTGCCCGCCTATTGTTAGATTTTTCGTAGCACTAGTGCTACCTAAAGCTTGTGAGCTACTGTACTAGCCCTTATGGGCAGCTTTGCGTCCTGGTGAGTTCTCGTAGTTAGCTTCGACATTTTTTAAAACAATAGCCTTCTTTGACTTAACCCCCCCCCCCCCCTTTTTTTTGTTGGCTTACCAGTTCCTGGCCAAGTACTGCCAATTTGGTACTATACATGTTACTAGTTGTCGTTATAAATAAATAAAATGAATAAAGAAGAAATTTGGACGACGCTTAAGCTTCGCCTTTCAGAGTGGAACGCGATAGGATTCACAGGTCCCTGACTGCTTCTCACGCTACACGGGAACTGCACCTTATGTAACCGTAATGTTTACCGGGAAACGTTGGCGGCGAACGCTATGTACGAAGGCGAGCTTTCGGGTAGAAACGCGGCCTCTTGCGTGGGCCGATCTTCTCTAAGGTTTCGAACTTTTCATATTTCAGTCTGAGATGGTTTAACATTAAAGGCATCTGCTGTCGGTATTTTGTTTCATGACATTTATTTGTCGGCTGTCATTCTCAAAATTCCGAGGATTAAGTTTGTAAAGAATGTCAGACAAGGTTTGAGCAACTTAAGTGATAGAAGAAATTTAGTGCCGTATAGAATATATCCGGCAATTTTCGCTAACGGGACGCCGACGCCGGCGACGGCGTTGACGCCGACACCGGATTTTCTGCGACACACCGCGTTAAAAAGTCCGATAATTTTCTCAGAACCCTGGCCCCCAGCAGAGACGCTCTCGCTGCTCTAACCATTAAAACAGGGAAACTGTTTTATTGCGATAGTAAATATATGGACACTCCAGGCGCATGTCGCCCGTCGCCGTCGGCATCGCCGTGATGTTCCGTGTAAAGTCTAAGTGCGATAATACCGTGGCGTGCGGAGGTGAGCTGAGGATGGTGGCTTGATCTCGCGCGTGAGAGGGAGGAAAGCGGAGAGGAAGTTTCCATCGTGCGCAAGGCACCGGGGGAGGGGTGTTTACTCCGGTGGCGGCTGCCTATACCACGGCTGAGTGCGGCCGCGCGGGCCCTATCTTGAAAGCGATCTGCTATGAGTACACTGTCTAGGTGTGCCGATCGAGGGCTGTTAGCTTCGTGTGCGCTGTGTTGTCAGCACTTAGTTCGCGTGGAAGCGAGAGGCCGCACGAAAGTCAATGCGCTCGCTGCTGTGGCCGCTATAACTCACGCCAGCCGTTTGACAGCGAATGTCCGCGCTCATTGAGTAAGATGTGTATATGTTTCCCTGTGCGCGCGTGACACCATGCCTGTTAGTGTAATTAGTAACAAATGTTTACGAATTTAGCGGCCGATAAAACTACTATCCTAACTCGCAACTATCGCAATCGATGCTTCGCCTTTAGGGTGACACTGTGACCTGTTTATTTTTATTGCGATACCATTTACATGGACATTGCAAGCGAATTTCTGCCGTCGGCGTCGCCGTCGCCGTGATTTTCCGTATAAAGTCCAAGGGCGATAAAATCGTCGCCGCGCACCGTGTGCTGTATGTGCGAGTGAAGCGCGCGAGGGACGCGCACTTTGAGCGAGAGCGAACGCACGGCGGAGAGCAAACGCTACCGTCGCGCGAAATGCCGTGGCCGTGAGGGGGATAGAAAGGAGGGAGGGGAGCGACGTTGTGCTGCGGCACCAATGGCGCAAGTGGAACCGGCGACTCAGTCTCGCACGGGAAAGGAGGAAAGCGGGAAGGCAGAGCGGCAGGGATGGGGAGCGGCTTCTACTCTGCCCGCAACCACGCACTTGTGCTTCGCGCGGCTGCGGGCGGTCGCCCGCACCGTTTCTTGAAAGCGATCAGCAGACGGCTTATAGCTTTGTATGCGCTGTGCCCTTCTTTCGCTACTTAGTTTCCGTTGAAACGACAGACCGCACCAAACTTCGTTCGCTGCTGCTGCTGCAGCACTTGCTCACGCCAGCGCTTTGACAGCGGTTGTCTGCGGTCATCAAGTGAGAACTATTCATGTTTGCTTGTGCGCGCTGACACCATGCTTGTTAATTCAGTTAGTAAGCGAATGTGTCCAAGTTTACACAGCCGATAAAACTTCTGCATTTACTCCGTATAACTGCTCTACTAATTTGCTCTCGCAATCGATGCTTCGCCTTTCGGGTGAAACTGCGACTTTTCTTTATTTCATGGTATACTTTACAGTGCACACAGTGTCATGAACAAGCGTCGCCTGATAAACAAACTATTAATACTCATAATTATAGACATTATGACAAGCTGATGCCAATGAGCATTCCCCCTAAAAGGTAGAATAAGCTCGTGCAAATCAGTGCTTGAGACGCTTGGCACGCTAGGCACATTTGAAATCTGATATGCAAAGCTTGATTTTGATAAGAATATCAATACAATATCACAGTTTCGCCGTAAGGGCGAAGCAATTAATGCGATAGCAACATGTTAGAATATTACACCAAGTGCCAGACTCGTAGGTCGAGTGGTAGTATGAATTGCAGTAAACGTAAGCTGACTAAGTGAACACGCGTGGTGTGGCATATGCAGACAAATGAACAGAGATAACTGGATGACCGCGAATAGCATCGGTCAGAACTACAGGGTCTTGTTGGCGTTATCACCTTGTGTTGATTTCGTGTTCCCGTATTTCCGCATGCTCACGCATAGCACGATGTGTGCGTGTGCTTCGTGCTTTTTAACTGCAGGGTTTTGTCGACGTTGTCACCTAGCCTAGGCGTCGTGTTCCCGCAGCGCCACGTCTGGGTGCCTCTGGCGTTGAACTACAGCGGGCGCCGCACACGCCGCAGCAAATAGTTTCTGTATCTGAACTAACGGTGTGGTCTTCGCGTTTATATATATGCGTACCCGCCTTGCTTCAATACGATTGGCATTTCGCTGGAGCTTCTCGGCCGGCGTTCGGACATCACGCGGGTGCATGTTTGGGCGATGTGAGAGACGCGGTGCTTTGCTGCGGAAACAGCTGCACCAGCAGGCAGGGTGTCGGAACGAAATGTTTTTCGTTCTGTTTTTAGTTTCGCTCCACTGAAAAAAGTTCCGTTCCTGTTCTGCTCCGGCACAACAAAAAAGAAAAAAATGATCCGCAATGGTTCTTAACGGTTTCGGTTCGTACGCAAAAACTTTCGAAGCAAAATAACGACAAAAACATATTTTTTAATTTTTTCTTTCAAGGCACTCAGATCATGCTGAGTGCCTTGAGTCAAGGCACTGAGCATGATCTCAGAAGCAGCACGCCATCGAGTGTATTCGCCGAAGTGGGAGACCACCTGTTCCGATAAAACAAACATCAACGAATGATAAAATAGCGGCAGTAAAGCGTTGTATTCGTAGAAATCGAAACAATAAGCTCTTCAGTGCGCAAGCCCTGCGTTTCGCTGCGATGCCGATCTGCTTCTGCAGCGAGCGCTCGCCGGCTATCGCTCGCCCTATCCTTGCCTGAGATACGCGCTAATGCTGACGTTGCCTGACGTCGGTTGTTACGGATTACCGACTTTCCCCTGAAACCGAAAACCGATAAATATAATTTCGGTTTCACTCCGAAACAAAATAATAAGTAACGTTTCGGTTACGTTATCGTCCCGGTCAAAAATATCATTTCTTTTTCTTTTTCGTTCCGTTCTGACACACTGTCGACAGGTACTATTTAGCCATCGTATCTAGGCTACTACATGTGGGATAACGATGGTGAAAGCCGACAGGGTCTGCATGGTCGGCATAGTTTGCGTAGACTGTTTTAAAATTCGTTTTACCAAGCAAAGTTGTCTAACTTGAGGTCTTAGAATACAGCTTCTTCTGTGCACCAGTCTCTGCGATTGGAACAAGAACAGGCCTAGACATGTTTCGCTATCTGGCGTTCAAATTCTGATGCAAAGGCAACTTGTTCTGTTAATGTGAGTAATGTTCTTCAGAAAACATATTAAAACTAAAGGAATCGTTATTTTTAAAAAGTAGGATGGTGTGAATAGTAGTATTTCAGACCAAATGAAATACAAATCAAATAGCTCCACAAGCGAGTTGAATCGAAAATCGAATATTTTCGAATAGTTTGTGAATAATGTACAGCCTTCTCACATTCTTCATACCCTTGTACTTACAACATTACAAATGTTCTGTCATGACACTGCACATTTTAAAGCATGCTTTTTTAAGCACGTCGAGGAAGCATAGGGAATAATTACCTAAGCACTTCGTTCGAAAACACAGGGCTCTTTAAAGCATCCGCGGCCACGCATTATTAAAACAGCATAGAAAGGCAGCCTTACTGGGGGGCTAATTATTGTCTGTGGAAACCCTCGCGACCCATTCATAAATTTGTGCTGCTTGCAGCGATGGCAGAGAGGGAAAAAAGCGATTTTTCTCTAGTTCAAATGATCCCAACAGGTGGTGCGACTATTGCGTAAAGTTCGTTGCAATAAACGTATTCATATTTAATCTGATCAGAGGGCACAGGTTCCGCAACTATAAGTAGCATACCGAGTGGTGCCCACTGCCGAATGGTGTGTCTAAACAGTATTCTATCGCTGATAGTGTTTAGCTGGAAAAGTTTGTCTGGTCTGAGCGATTCAGCGTACTGTCTGCTGTTACGTCCCCTGGGATTGAATGAAACGTGTACAATTTTTGCTGTATTTTACGTTTGATCACGTGTAGCAGACGACTTGAAGTAGTGGAAAATATTCAGAACATATTTGGATTTTCCAATAGTGACTATACGATTCGAGGACCGAAATTGAACAGTGTCTCTACGACTCAAGGTTCAACTCGAATGGGACAGTACCTCATTCGTTATTCGAAATTTTCGAATATTCGCACAACCCTATTCAAAACGACGGCATTGTAACTTTTACTCATTTATGAACCTTAAAGCTAGAATAAATTCCTGTTGTGGTTCTTTGAAAATGGACGACGATAGTTTATCCTTCCATTGCGAATATTTACATTTACACTAGTCGCCGTGTGCCGTATTGAGTAGCTGTAGATTGGCAAAGGAGGTAAAACGAACATGTGCACAAATCGCTCCATGATGTTTATTTCAAATAGCTCGAGAACGTCTTTTGAACCAACAATTCAGGAACGCAAGTATACGGCGTCTGTGGCATGTTAATGCGCACTGAAGCGTGTCAACGCGAGAGTCTCAAGACGAATGTCAAAAACACGAAGTGTTAGTTGATACGACCAGCGCAAAAAACAGACGCGAAACACACACCCAAAAAAGAGGCGATGAGGGCAAGCGTTGACGCCACACTCATTCTAGAGCCCCACTGCGCCAAATTCAAGAATTGCTTCTTCAATGACACCCATAAGCGCATAACGTGGAATGGAATAGTATAACTATTTTTTTTATTATATGGTATTTAGGAGATGTTGTCGCCTTTATTGACGCCAGCTACTCCTTTTCACATAGAGATATGGCGCTGCAGAGCACGAGGTCGCGGGACCGAAACACGGCCGCGGCGGCCGAATTTCGACGGAGGCGAAATGAAAAAGCGCCCATGTGCTTGCGTTGTAGTGCATGTTCAAGAATCCCAGGTGGTCAAAATTGATCCGGAGCCATCCAATACATCGTGCCTCATAATAAGAACTCGTTTTGGTACGTAAAAGCCCACAAAGAAGAAGAAGAAGAAGAAGAAGGAAAAAAATTAACCTACACGCATTAAAACTAAAAGTCGACTCCAAATCGCAATAACAAAAAGTCCACTCACAAAAGTACCCTAATGCCACACTAATACTGAATGTCCACTCAGAAACGCAGCAACACAAAGTTCAGATCTGAGGGCCTGGTTGATTTGATCAGAACTCGAATATAAATAATTCATATCTACAAAGAAACCCTTGCGCGGAACTGGTGCGCTCATTAAGACGCTGAATGATATGTGATGAATATTTGACTAAGGAAGGGTCATCAACTTGTAACATTTTCAAGTTACACTGGAGCCAGCAAGCGATCGACGTTTCTCATGTTCCTAGAAACTCCTCAGAAGTGTTACTGTTGAAGTCCAGTCGATACCAACAACCCCAAATTCTTGTTCTGTACAGTTGCAAACGTCTCGCTTATGTATACAAGCGCTTACCAAGCACTAGCCAAGTTAGGTCAAGGTTCTTTCTCGCCGAACTGCTGTGCCCGCATACACAGAGAGACAGAAACAATGAAATGCCGGGAGAATAATTGGATGGACGTCGGCTTGGCTCCCCTGAACGGGGGAGAGGGGAGATGATGAGGTAGGGGAAATAGAAGCCAAAAAGAGAGAGATAGTTTATACGCACACGCAGAATGTCTACATTCGTCTGATCAGATCTGCATATTTAAGAAAAGTCATTAGGCCACGCTCAGACTTCTTGTTTTATAGTGGATGAGATCAAGCACCCCGGACCTTTACCTCGGTAAAGCGACGCCAGTCCAGAGGCCTGACCGCGCCTCGAAGAGTCTGACGATGGTCGTCAAAGCGCTTGCAGTGGCAGAGGACGTGTTCGATGGTGTGCCCACAGCTATTACAATGGTCGCTTATAGAATGTGTGTAAGAATTTGTGAAGGCATCGTATAGTCGTAGGCGGAACAACACTGTAGTGTCCAACTGGGAGAGCTTTTATGGTAATTGCAGCTGCAGTAAAGTATCAATCCTGCACAAACAATGGTTGGAATACTGCAATGACTTCCTAAGAGCGCCTATGATGTTCACAATTCGTTGAAGTTATCTGACTCCATCCGTTCTCGGTACTTGTATGAGCATGGCCAGTGCGTTATCGTAGGCTGATCTGGCAACCTCATAAGCAAGATGCTTGCCGAAAATGACGCAATGACCTGGCATGCCACTGGAAAATAACATCTTGACATTTTCCGACAGCACGGTCGTATATCTTTATTGTGTTTGAAATGAAGTGCTCATAATTCCCAGAACGACGTGCAACCGGCAGGCTTTGAAGGGCTACTTGAAAAGTGATACCGACGTGGGAAGCCTCGATAACATACCACAATAATCAGCAATAGGCAGAGCACGTTGCGCACATCTCGCCCAGAATATACCTGGGCTGAGCCTAGATGCAAACATGCCGGTGGCATTCACTCCCACAAAACGACCGTATGAGAGCCCCTCCACCACCCCACCCCCTCAAGAAAAAAGAAGAAATTATTTTAGACGTTTGATTACTTTCGTTTCTTTATTTCCGGCGTAGAGTTATCGCCTAAGTCTCCACCTATTTGGTGTCATGCTGCAATGACTTCGTCGACGCTACCTAGGAGATTGTTAAAGGGACACTAAAGAGAAACAGGAAGTTCAGCTGGAATAAAAGAGGGACCTTCAGGAATGCATGCAGTTTTTGTTGGGGGCAAAAATATGAGTTATTAGCGGAGAAATTAGTAAACAAAGACCAAATATCTCTTCCTAAATTTCTCTCACCCCAGATTCGGCGCTGATGTAGTGTCGTCACGGATTTCATTGCTCTCAGCGAATGAGAGAGCGCCATGATACGTCACCACTTGCGTAAACGGCTGAGGCGCTGGCTGAATCATAGGCTGCGTCGCCTCTGCGTTTGCGCTCAGCTGCGACTTTCGTTTAGGTGGTCTGTGGCCATGATGGATACCGTTGCTGACGCTGAACCTTGCAAAGAAGAGGCTCACCAGGGAAGCAGGACTGCATTTCAGCGGCTTCAGTGAAACGGAGCGCGAAATGATCCTCCGTGCTCGTGCGGTAGGTGTTTCCTCGTACGATGGCGGTGAGCCACCGGCCGCGTCGACGGAGCGAAGGCTCATTTTCGTCGACAGAAGGCGAGGCGTCCAGTCCGCCAGATGACGATGTTCCCGACAGAACAAGCGTAGAAAGTTGCGCGCGTACTCGGTATGATTTTTCCGTGGCGTTTTTAATGAAACTCAGCACTCACCGAGCCGCCAGTTTGCTGCTCCAGGGGCACCAGTAGGGAATTTGATGAAGGCCGTATTGAGGGAACAGCTGCTCGAGAAAGGACTGGCCTCTGGGGCACGCCAAGATACTTTTCGAGGGCAGGATTATATACATAATCCAAGGGCGAGAAATGCAGAGAGCGCAGAATCGGTTTCTCTGGCTCTTTTGTCGTTTTATCATCGGCAGAGCACTGAGCCATTGCGAACGCCGGCTCATCGCGCGGCACCACATGAAAGTACACAATCGGGTCAACACTGCCGCTGCCCCTGAGCAAGCGCCTTGCGCCGTTTATACAGCCCTCAACACTACAAACACGAGGCATTTTCTAGCTGTTTCCCGTGAAGTCAACGTTTTTCGAGCCACGCAACACGCAAGAAACACTGCAAGCACTCTAAATTGGAACAGGCGCGCGCGAGGATGCATGGAGCAAAAACGAAACTACGAAACTATCATGACCGCATATAGCGCCACGCCATTTTCTCTTATTACTTACTTAATTTTGCGCTAAATGTGTGCGTCCTCGCTTGAAACGACTTAAAAAGTTGGCAAATGCTGTTTATGCACGTTTAAGGTGTCTTTCATTTTGCATTTCATTAACAGCGATAAATCGCTCTCGACCAATCGCGACCGGCCTGCGTTTGTGATCTCCGACGTCACGAACGTGTAGCGCGGGAAATTCGAAGCGGCGTCAGCACCTATCCTTCAGTTTTTCGCTCTTTTCTCGCTTATTAAACCTCTGTTCGCAGTAATAATGGTATGACTGTGATGGTGAAAGGATAATCGATCATTAAAGCTCAACTTTCGGTTTCTCTTTAGTGTTCCTTTAAGATACAATCACACTGGCAGCCATTCATCCTTTATTATAACTCACGCAATGCGCAGTTATCAACGGAAATGCTACATTCGAATCGAAAAATTTTGAAATGTTACATTCAAGGTGGCCGCTTAATTCCTGCACAATGATAAAAACATGAAGCGAGGAAGAATAATTTGAGAGGGAGCATATTGGTTGACCGAAGAATTACGACTTTTGTCAGTTTGTAAACTTTCATATCGAAAAAAGAACAGTGCAGCGAGCTGGTCTGCCCGCTGCATAAGCAGCAGTATAGTGAAAATAAGCGTTTATTCCTTCTGCCTTAGCAACTACGCGATTTGGAAAAATTATGTATGTAAAATTTGGCATTTTTCCCATGTCGGTGTGCAATAAAAATAAATATAAAAGTAGCATTAGGTGAAGCAATGCTACTTATCCTCAATTATTTTGTTATAAAATCAGTTCTCACCCGAAAGAGTGAAACAGAAAAAAAGAGAAAAAATGAAAGACTTAATTGGTTTAGCATCAGTGCATCAAAATTTCGCCCTATCCTTCCTCACCAAAAAAGAAAAAAAGCGCAGATCCCACGCACTGTGGCAATCGGCTTAAGCTAAACTATGCTTAGAATTCGAAGAACGCTGTGTGGAAATGTATAGAGCACGTGACCCAGTTGGACACGTTTTCTCTGGGAAATGTCTCGGTCAACATTAACTTGTGACACTCGGACATGCTGATCCCGTAAAAGACGACGGAGGAATAATGTCTATGGATTGCAAGGCTATGACAGCATGACAATAGAAGGATGACGGCACTACAATGACGACGATGGAGCGGCCTAAATAGCAAGAACACGACTGTAGGGCGGTTATTATTAAAAAATAAGATATTCTGGGGTTTTACGTGCCAGAACCACGATCTGATAATGAGGCACGCCGTAGTGGGGGACTCCGAGTTAATTTTGACCACCTGGGAACCTTTAACATGCCCCCAATGCACGGGACACAGGCGTCTTCAGCATGAAATGCTTTTAGCTCCTGTTGTCGGCGACCTTCGAGTGACCTTGAGCGAAAAGCCCCAGCCGTTATCCGGGCACTCAAAACGAGAACATGCCGGCAAGTGGCGAGAACAAAACGAGATCATCTGAGCAACCAGTCAAAACTTAGGAAAATGCGGTCTCTGTCCCCTAGCCCTTTGTACAGTGCCGCATTACATAAGCTAGTCACTCTCCAAACAAGTTACAAAAAATATTGCTTCCGAGTTCTTCCTAATGTTTCTTCACAATATTGCGAAGATATTCACAATATCACAGTGATATTGTGAATATCACTGAAGCTGTAACATGCAATGACCACGATCGAATGAGAACGATTAAACGATGACGACGGAATCACGAAGATTGAATAATGATGACGGCACGACACCGAAGGAATGGTCAGAATGGAATAAAAGAAAGGAAACGAGAACTAACGGGATGAGGACGACGGCAGAGCGGTGACCGTGGGCTTCCGTTGGAGCTCATGTCCACGCTTACGTACCAGCCACGCCGGGCCACGTCTGTTTACGTTATATCCGGTAAGGGTTCACACTACGCCCGGTACAGGCCTATCGTACACGACCGCTGCAGCCCCTACCCCCAAAATAGGGAGGGTAGATAAAGAGGAAACTTCGGTTTTATGGGAGGCAATTTGGATCACTGTAAAGCGTACTTTTCCTTGGATAGATGCTTTGCAAGGGAAAGCTAATCACACGGAATGTGTGCAAGTCGAGGTGAGCTAGCGAACAATGCCGATGCGATAGTGAAGTGTAGGATCTGCTCACGTTACAAACACTTTTTGCATATTTTTGCTGGGGGCATGTATAACAAAAGGTGCGAGAATAAACAAAGCTAAAGTCTTATGTGAATACTATTACATTTTGACGGCGATTCGTCGCCCAATAAAAAATAATGCATTCTTTACAGTCAGAGATTGGCATTTTTTGTTGACGCCATTATTAAACTTGCTGCGCGGACATTCGGAGCAATTACCCACCGTTACAAACTAATAAGATGCAGTAGTGTTCTATACTAGGCCAAGGAATGCCAATTTTACGAAAGAAAATTCGCAATATGGCACAATTCTTGTCGCAGCGGAGCTGTTTAAGCCGGGCGTAATGTCTGTGCTGAATCCAAAAAATGTGCGCCGATCCTAGCGGTAGTGCAGAAAGGGTCCAAGCGCACTGGCACATACTCCTGGGAACTAGCGAAGTCTGGCTGTCTAGCTAAGCATGGTTGGGGCAACTTAAGCTTAGTCAGTCATCGATAGCGAATCGATAGCCAATCAATAAGTAATCCATAATCGATCAATAAGCAATAAATTCCGGAAAATGCTGGGGATAACTTGGTAGTGCGTAGACTAGCTCAAATCCATGGCGAATACCTTGCGAAAGCCAACCAATAGCCAATCAATAGCTAATCGATAATCGAATAATAATCAATAAATTCCGGGAAGTGCAGGGGATGACTTGGTAGTGCTTGGCCTAGCCCAAGAGTCATGACTAGCTCGGTGCCCATCAACTCCGCTGTCTCTTTAGTATTGCGCCTCCAGTGCAAGCTACGTTAATTTTTTTGTTAATAACACTCATGTTTTGCTAACGTTTCTGTAATTGACTCATTTTTGCTGCTGCAGCTTCTATTTTCGTCGCTGAAGCTGACCAGAGTACACGCGGGCGTACGCAGGTGGGCGTGAAGGCCCTGAAGAAAACAAGTCTGCTCCTCGAAACCTTGCCTCCAGGGACGTTATATATTCGACCATTCAGAAATGCTCCGTAACTTGAACCCCATGCTTGACTCGATCTAGATGACGCCTGGTGTGAACATGCCGAAGGAAACGCAATGAGCGTCACGGGCACATTCACGCCAGGCGTCATCTAGATCGAGGGAAGCATGACCTTCAAGTTAAGGCGCAGTTTCGAATACGGAGGTTAATCACTTGTTAGCTCCACCTTCACATGAGCGTCTGTCTTGTCTTTGTGGCTTTAAACAAGTTATGTAGCGCAATTCTTCCCCCACTCGCTGTCGTGGCTCAATAGTTATGGCGTTGTGTAATGTGGCGGCAACAGCGGCCACATTGTGATGCAGGCGTTATGCAAGAATGCTTGTGTACCGTGCTTTAGGTGCGTAAGAAAAAAAAGGACGCTTTGTGGCCAGAACTGATCCGGAGATCTCCGCTACCGCATGCCTAATTACCAACTGTATAGTTTCAAAACACCGCGATATAAATGGGGTGTTTAATGTCCCGAAAGTGCTGGACTTTTAACCCAGAGTGGTTAGAAGTCGTGACACTTCTGTTGCAAGCCAGGTGTTCGAACTACACGGCACCAGTTACGATGAATTGGTGTAATTATATGAACGAGTTAAGAAGCAGTCACAACCATTCCTCAGACAATCTGGACTCCGCAGTGACCGGCGTGCTGACTTCCGCATTTGGAGTCGAGATGGTTGGGCTGTGATTACCTAGCCTTGCTGGACATTCCTACAAACTGCAGGATTGCACTAACGTATTTTGTCGTCTTTCTTTAATGCCACCAGGCAGTTCTTCCTGAGAAAGAAAGAAAAAAAATATATTGTTGTGACCACTGCAATGGCTCAATGGCTATGGTTTCCGGCGGCTGAGGTTATCAGATACGTCAGAACGCGTTTACGGGGGAGGTAAATGCTAAAGACACTCGTGTGGGAGGTTTTTCTCAAATGTTTATGCAGGGAATTAGCAAAACAACTGGGCAGGGTGTAGCGGTGCCACTCTGTCTCGCTCTCTCGATTCGAAAGGGCGCGTTTGCCCTCTAGTATGAGCCGCACTGCTGCATCAAAGTGCTAACTTTCACCTGCGCACTTTTTGTCAGTGCAGTTTTAGTCTTTGTCAAACTGAAGATCGAGGAAAAGACGGAACAAAAGATTGTTATCACACTTCTTGTGTAATTGGCCAAGAATGATGCCGAAGTTCATCAAATGTTGCAAAAGGCCCATGGAAAGGTTGCCCTAAAGCAAAGAGCTTTGTTGAACCGGGTCCAGCGTTTTGGGAAGGCCGTCAAGAGCCCAAGGACAATGCAAGAACGCCCCTCCGCCTTGTGCGAATATGGAAACATTAATCATGTCTGTTCGGTTGTGCTAAGTAACCGACAGATGACTGTTAGAATCACATGAGATAGAAAAACTTTGTTTTGTTAAAGTCATCCGTCCACTCAATTGTGTCTGAAAATATTGAAATGGAAAAGGTTTGTGCCGAGGATAATGCCGAAATAGCTGTCATACGAAGTAAGGTGAGCGGCTTTGGTAGCAACAACACGCAGAACTGTTGTCAACGCCATCGGCGTTTTGCCCGCGTTAGCTCAAAATGCGTGCGGCGTTGATGACTGTTGCTGGAGCCTCTGATATTTCTTCAGACGCGCGAGAGGCCGTGGGGGAGGGGGAGGGAAGGGAGGCGACGTTTAGCGGCGGCACCAAGTGCCTATTTATATCAGATAAGTGGTTCTTGAGGGAAAGGGAAAGGTTGGCGCTATCTTCTCAAGGGCTGCAGAAGATAGCGCCAACCTTTCCCTTTCCCTCAAGAACCACTTATCTGATATAAATAGGCACTTGGTGCCGCAGCTAAACGTCGCCTCCCTTCCCTCCCCCTCCCCCACGGCCTCTCGTGCGTCTGAAGAAGGCGCGTTTGCTCTACATATATGGTGATTGTAAAGGAGAAAAGAGACGCCTACTTCTGCAGCCCTTAAGCGAGCACGGCGCAGAACGCGCGTTTGTTCTCCGCCGCGCGTTCACTCCCCGTGAAAGACGCGCCCCTCGCGCCCTTTCACTCGCACATACAGCGTTCGGCGCGCGGCGACGGCCTGCAGCTCCTGCGGGGAGCCGGAGACGATCGAACATCTCCTGCTGGCCTGCCCGGCGTACCTCCAGCAGCGGGGCCCACTCCTGCAGGAGTTCCGCCGCCTGGGCCTCCCCTGTGGCAAGGAGGAAGATCTCCTCTTCCCCGGCCGACACCACCTTTCTGCACTTCGCCAGAAAGAATGTTGCATTGATCGGAAAACGACAGCGACCAATTCTTATAAAGAATCGTCATCAGCGACGAAACATAGATTCAAGAATACGCCATCGAGATCAAGTGGCAGAAGAAGGAGTGGGAAGCTAAGCTAAGGCAAAAAAAAAAGGGAAAGGCGGAAGCAATAATCAAAATTATGTTGATTGTGTTGTTGAATGCTATGAAATTGTGCCCGGGAATTTGGGCCCTAAAGTCGAACTGTCAATGCAGCTTTCTAATTGGACGTCCTGAAGCGTCTTAAAGACGTGCGCATCACGTGCGGCCAAATTTTTCAAACGAGAGGCAATTTTGCACCACTATAGTGCCTCTGCGCATTCTGCAATTATAGTTCGTGAATTTTTGGTATGCAATTTCACCACTGTCTGCAACGTCCCTCTTGCCGAATTCAGCTATAGCTTCGTGCGACCTTTATTTTTTGTTCCCCAAATGCAGACGGGTACTCCGAGGGCGGCATTTCGGGGATGTGACGATACTCAAAAGCAAAACATATTCACGTTGAAGCGCTTAACACAAGTGAACTTCAGTGGGTGCTTCTAGCAATGTAAAACATGGAAGCGATGTATTACGCCTAATGGGGAGTATGTCGAAGGTGACAACATTGATCTACCTGGGTATTTGCAAAACGAAATTTCTTTAAAGATACAACAAAAAATTTTGGAAGAGACCATGTACCTCGTGTACCCCTTTTTAGGTACACGCCAAAGAATCTGAAGTGGTCGAAATTAATTAGGAGCCATTCACTACAATGTCTCTCATAGTAGGTGCGTTGCTTTAGGAATATTAATCCCAGTATTTTATTAAAAAAAGACATTTTCACGTACAGCTGTTAATCTTTAAGTAATTTGGCGTACATATAGGACGCAATTATGCAGGAAAATAGACTACAAATTATTTTGGATTTGTATGTAGGGCCCTAAGACTTTTGCGACCGAGGGGGCACAACACCACTGCAGGAATGGCTCACTCACCCTTGTTATTGTTCCAGGTGGTTGTGCTGACGAATGTGCCCGTGGCTGCTTGCCCGGCAGCTTCAATGACTGCTGTTGCATGCCCTGCGGATGCGTCAACAAGCTGGCCTCCCTTGGATCTGTTCGGCTATTGGACGCCACCAGTGCTTTTTGGCTGGACTTCCCACGTTTGCTGGCAACCTGGATCTACGTCTATCGCTTCCGCTATCAATCTTGGCCTCAGTCTACAAAAGGATTCCTCGGCAAGCACTTCACAACACCGCTGCAGGAATGGCGCACTCACCCTTGTTAATGCTCCAGGTTAGATACCTTGATTGTTTTACCATTCGGAGTAGCAACCGTTGCCTATTCGTGGTGTTGTGCCCCACTGAGCTCTTGAACTTGTGTAAGCGTTGTAGCAGCTGTATAGCAATGTGTGTTAAAATAATGGCTCTGCTTCTATCTGGCGATGTTGAGACAAATCCAGTACCTTCTACCGAAGAAATGTTAACTGCTGTTTTAGAAACCGTAACAAAAGGATTGAAAGCGGGCAAGCAGATATGCGTAGTGATTTACACGCCCTTAAGCACTGGCAAGCATCTGTCGACGCGGAACTGCAACAGTTATCTTCAAGAATACGTGCTCTTGAGGTTGACACGTCATCGCTAAAAAAGCCAAGGTGCATTGCCACTCCGCTCACCTGAAGCTATTAATTCAATATCTGAGCAAATTAAGACTATTGAGTCAAGGTGCGATGTAATCTCCTCTTTTTTGGCACCCCGACGATTCTAATGAAACGTGGTAAGCATCAGAAGGCAAAGTCATTGATGTATGTCCAAAAGAGCTTGGCGTTACAATTGAACCTTCGCAAGTCGACCGTGCGCATCGTCTTGGCATATATCAAGTGCGTAAATGTAGGCCGATTATGACTAAATTCACCTTCTTTATGGACAAGCAAAGAGTAATTGAAAAAGGTTATAAGTTCAAAAATACAAATTTTGCTATTGGCGAAGACCTTTCATTGCAAACACGAGTAGCCAGAAGAAAGATGATAGAATTTGCGAAGTCCAAAAATGTTCCGTTTAAGCTAGCCGTCGATAAATTTCGGATAGAGAATACCGTGTTCACTTACTGTGCTGACACTGACAGCGTTATTCAATCATCTAGAAAGCAGTTTCAAAAGCCGACAGTCTCATCAGATTGTCATCCACCTCGCAATTCAAGTGTCCATAATGCTGTAGCGCAGATTTCGATATCTTTCACGAATATGCGCAGTTTACTCCCGAAACGTGTCGAAGTTTGCTCGCATCTAGAAACCAGCAATTGTGATATTCTACTACTCACAGAAACATGGATTCACTCAGATATCACTGATAACGAAGTCCTACAACCACCAGTTGACTACAACATTTATCGTAAAGACAGGGACGGAAAAAGTGGCGGAGGGGTATTGATAGCTGTAAAAAAGAACATTACTGCCTTTCCACTTGAAATTTCAAGCCCACTTGAAACAACCTGGGTATGCGTTCCATCTTCACAATCTAAGAACATATTTGGAATATGTTATCGACCACCAGACAGCACAGAAACGTTCACGTCTTATTTGTATGAAAATCCTTGCGTAATTACAACGAAATTTTCAAAAGCGAACATATTCTTATTTGGCGATGTTAATTACCCTGAAATTGACTTCTTCTATCCAAATATATAGAATTTCTTCTATCCAAAGCAACACGGTTTTAGAAAAGGACTTTCCTGTGAGACTCAACTAATCGAATTCACTAATGAGCTATTCACATACATAGACAATGGTTTCCAGATTTATAGTATCTTTATTGACTTTGCCAAAGCCTTCGATCACGTTCCCCACTCTAGATTGATAGCCAAACTATCATCACTACATTTAGACAGCCTTACAATATCATGGATAAGGAACTTCCTCACATCCCGCAAACAGTTTACGTTTACTGACAATCATTCATCTTCTTTGGCCGATCTGTCATCTGGTGTACCTCAAGGCACCGTGCTGGGTCTGCTATTGTTTCTCATCTACATAAATGATTTGCCGTCCAACATAACATCAGCAATCAGATTATTTGTTACGATTGCGTAGTTTATCGCCAAATTAAGACACCCGACGACCACATCGCTCTTCAAAAAGATCTAGATGAAGTTACAAACTGGTGCACATTATGGCAAATGTCACTAAATACAGAAAATTGCAAATTAATGACCATCAGGCGAAAGAAAACAAACTATATTTACACTTACTCGCTTAATAACAGTGTTGTCACTGTCACCCCCTTGTACAAATATCTCGGTATCCACATTACAACAAACTTATCATGGAAGGCGCATATGAAACATGTTACAGCAAAAGCATCTAGAACACTTGGTTACCTAAACCAAACCTACGTGAAACCCCTTCAGCCACTCGTGAAATAGCGTACAGAACCTTTGTTCGTCCTCAGCTCGAATTTGCTTCCGCCATCTGGTCGCCACATCAGGAATATTTATTAAATTCTCTCGAAACTGTTCAAAACCGTGCCGCACGTTTCATCGCGAAAGATTACAGCAGGCATTCCAGCGTTACTGCTATAAAGAAATCACTATCACTCCCATATCTTGAATCTAGAAGGAAGATAGCTGTGCTTTGCTTACTGCACAAAATCGCTCACAGTCAACACGCAACTACATTACCCCTTTCCCGCCCATTTCGCACATCTCGCCGCTTATATAACGCACACAGTTTCACACGTGTGTTTGGCCACACAAATGCATTCAACAAATCTGCATTACCTCTGGCAATAGCAGCTTGGAACGAACTTCCAAGCCACATTGTTGAAATTAATAATCTGGAATCATTTAGAGAAACATTAAAAACAATGATTCCGCAGTCATGCGCACACTTTTGTTTCATTTGTACCATGTGCCTTAACTGTCCTCATTCTCGCTTCTTGCAAGCAGTTTATAGGTTACATGTGTTTGCAGTTCTTTGCCATCAGTTTGATGAGCCGTGCGCGTTTCTGATCGTCCAGAGTGCTGTTGTTTTTCGTTTGCTTGATGTTAAACGGCGTCTTTTCTTCAGTTGTTAGATTTGTTGTAATTAATGATCTCCTGTTTTCGCTATATGTTGTTTCTCTTGCCCCCCTCACGCAATACTCCAATTGGAGCCTGTGAGGTATGTGTATAAATAAATAAATAAACAAATAAATAAATAAATAAATAAATAAATAAATAAATAAATAAATAAATAAATAAATAAATAAATAAATAAATAAATAAATAAATAAATAAATAAATAAATAAATAAATAAATAAATAGATTTCAAGTTCCCACCGGTGTCATAAAAAAGTAGCGCACGAAATCTGGGAATTTTTTTTCTTTCTTCTTTGAATGTCAAGGAGCCTATCCAGCTAGCATACAACTTGTGTGCTGAAAATAATAGCACAAATAGACAAAATGTTGTTTAAGCAAACTTGGCGCAGATGCATAGTGCCGAAGTACGCATTGAATTATATTGAGCAATGTTCTGTTTTAGTGTATTACGACATCGTTACTGAGACAAGGACTGAATAAAATAGGAGCAGGACATGCGCTGACTTTCAACCAATATTTGTTGGGGAAAAATACTTTGGTATATATGCTACTAAAAATGGGCGATGCGACAGAAAGTTAGTTACAGGCTTTGATGGTAGGGTGTATTTCGTTGGACTGGGCCCAGTATGCTTTGTTTTCAGTTATTTTAATCGTTGCGCACTTGTTCGGATGCTTTGCCGACCGCCCTGCTTTTGTCATTTGCTTGTTCAGCTTCGGTGACCCGTTCATTGTAACGTATGCATTTACCTTCTTCATTGCAACGTGCGATGGCGATAGTGCATGTTGCTGTACCACCATGTTGTCCTTTGAAAAGAGCGTGCGCTGAGTGGGGCTAACGCCATGGCTAAATACATTAAAGTTTGCCAGAATTTCATCACATAATGGACCGGCCTTTATTGGCTTCAATTTTATCCCGTGAAGCTCCATCCTTTTCGTTTGTTTCCTTCATGGCCATGGCTCAGTTTGCTGGAATCATCTGTAATAAATAAATAAATAAATAAATAAATAAATAAATAATAAATAAATAAATAAATAAATAAATAAATAAATAAATAAATAAATAAATAAATAAATAAATAAATAAATAAATAAATAAATAAATAAATAAATAAATAAATAAATAAATAAATAAATAAATAAATAATAAATAAATAAATAAATAATAAATAAATAAATAAATAAATAAATAAATAAATAAATAAATAAATAAATAAATAATAAATAAATAAATAAATAAATAAATAAATAATAAATAATAATAAATAAATAAATAAATAAATAAATGTCGCAGTTTTGCCC
The DNA here is from genome assembly GCF_013339745.2 of Dermacentor silvarum. Lineage (NCBI taxonomy): Eukaryota > Metazoa > Arthropoda > Arachnida > Ixodida > Ixodidae > Dermacentor > Dermacentor silvarum. Next base: position 13,056,440 of record NC_051164.1, on the reverse strand, counting down.
GAAAGGCGAAGCATGAATTGCGATAGCAAATCAGTAAAGAGCTATTCGGAGTAGGGAAGTTTTATCGGCTCCATAAACTTGGACACATTCGCTTACTAACTGAATTAACAACCGTGGTGTCAGCGCGCACAAGCAAACATGAATAAATCACACTCAATGACCGCAGACAACCACTGTCAAAACGCTGGCAGCAAGCGCAGCCGCCGCAGCGAGCGAAGGTTCGTGCGGTCTATCGCTTCAAAAGAAACTGAGCGGCGAATGCACAGCGTATACAGAGGTCAGAGCCGTGTGGAGATCGCTTTTAAGAGACGGTGCGGGCAACCGCCGCAGCCGGGCAAAGTTCAAGCGCAGTTGTTGGCGGAGTAGAAGCTGCCCCCCCCCCCCCCCCCCCGGCGCTGCCTTCCCGCTTACCTTCTTTCGCGTGGAAGATACGCATTTGGTGCCGCAGCCCACCATCGCCCCGCCTCCCTCCCTCCAATACCCCCCACGGCCTTTCGCGCGACAGAAGTCGCGTTTGCTTTCCACCGTGCATTCGCTCTCCGTGATAGCGCGCGTCCCCCGCGCGCTTTCACTCGCGCATACGGCGCGCAGCGACGATTTTATCGCCCCTGGTCTTTATACAGAACCTCACGGCGACGGCGACAGCAGAAATCCGCTTGAAGTTTCCACATAATTGCTATCGCAATAAATGAATAAATAAATAAATAAATAAATAAATAAATAAATAAATAAATAATAAATAAATAAATATGGCCACCTTGCACTAGTGGTGCAAGGTTGGAGTAAACAGTGGAGCTGGTGATAAACCTAGCTTTTATTCCAGGTTTTACTAGGCTTGGCTAAGTTTTGCTAGAAATGCTAAGTGCTGCTAGGCACGGTATTCCGAATCGACTCGCCGCCGACGCACAGATTCTCGCTTGGCCGCGCAATGCGCTTCAAGATGCGCGGAACAAAAGGATTCCTCGGCAAGCACTTCACAACACCGCTGCAAAAATGGCGCACTCACCCTTGTTAATGCTCCAGGTTAGATACCTTGATTGCTTTACCATTCAGAGTAGTAACCGTTGCCAATTCGTGGTGTTGTGCCCCACTGAGCTCTTGAACTTGTGTAAGCGTTGTAGCAGCTGTATAGCAATGTGTGTTAAAATAATGGCTCTGCTTCTATCTGGCGATGTTGAGACAAATCCAGTACCTTCTACCGAAGAAATGTTAACTGCTGTTTTAGAAACCGTAACAAGGATTGAAAGCGGGCAAGCAGATATGCGTAGTGATTTACACGCCCTTAAGCACTGGCAAGCATCTGTCGACGCGGAACTGCAACAGTTATCTTCAAGAATACGTGCTCTTGAGGTTGACACGTCATCGCTAAAAAAGCCAAGGTGCATTGCCACTCCGCTCACCTGAAGCTTGAATCAAGGTGCGATGTAATCTCCTCTTTTTTGGCACCCCGACGATTCTAATGAAGCGTGGTCAGCATCAGAAAGCAAAGTCATTGATGTATGTTCAAAAGAGCTTGGCGTTACAATTGAACCTTCGCAAGTTGACCGTGCGCATCGTCTTGGCAAATATCAAGTGGGTAAATGTAGGCCGATTATTACTATATTCACCTTCTTCATGGACAAGCAAAGAGTAATTGAAAAAGGTTATAAGTTCAAAAATACAAATTTTGCTGTTGGCAAAGACTTTTCATTGCAAACACGAGTAGCCAGAAGAAAGTTGATAGAATTTGCGAAGTCCAAAAATGTGCTGTTTAAGCTAGCCGTCGATAAATTTCGGATAGAGAATACCGTGTTCACTTACTGTGCTGACACTGACAGCGTTATTCAATCATCTAGAAAGCAGTTTCAAAGGCCAGCAGTCTCATCAGATTGTCATCCACCTCGCAATTCAAGTGTCCATAATGCTGTAGCGCAGATTTCGATATCTTTCACGAATATGCGCAGTTTACTCCCGAAACGTGTCGAAGTTTGCTCGCATCTAGAAACCAGCAATTGTGATATTCTACTACTCACAGAAACATGGCTTCACTCAGAGATCAGTGATGTCGAAGTCCTACAACCACCAGTTGACTACAACATTTATCGTAAAGACAGGGACGGAAAAAGGGGCGGAGGGGTATTGATAGCTGTAAAAAAGAACATTACTGCCTTTCCACTTGAAATTTCCAGCCCACTTGAAATAACCTGGGTATGCGTTCCATCTTCACAATCTAAGAACATATTTGGAATATGTTATTGACCACCAGACAGCACAGAAACGTTCACGTCTTATTTGTATGAAAATCTTTGCGTAATTACAACGAAATTTCCAAAAGCTAACAATTCTTATTTGGCGATTTTAATTACCCCGAAATTGACTGGGCTAACCTAACTTCACCCTGCCAACACTCCAATGATTTCGTAGCGCGTGCAGTAGACTTTTCTCTAGTGAAAATGATTCAGAAACCCACCCGTGGCAATAATGTTCTTGACCTCGTTTTCACATCCATCCCTGAAACAGTTGCATCAGTTTCTTTGATGCCTGGTTTTAGTGATCATCTACTCGTTAACCTTACAATAGAACTACCCTTATACAAACGCACTACGACCTAAGGGCATATTTAATTATAAGAATACTGATTTCACTGCCATCAACATAGGTTTAGAGAATTTCTACAGCTCGTTCATACGTAACTTTGTTTCCCGATCTGTTGAGAAAAACTGGAAGCTTTTTAAGGAAGCACTAATGCAGCTTATACATCCTCATATTCCGCTAATTTACTTCCGGGTTAATAGTTCAAAACCATGGTATCACAGGACGCTACGCTCATTAAAAAATAAAAAGAAACACCTGTTCAGAATTGCTAAGCGGCAAGGAACCCTAGTGGCGTGGTCAAAACATAAGGAGTCTGAAAAAGAATGTTGCTGTAACATCCGTAGCGCTAAGCACAAATTCTTCTCACATGACCTCCAATCCATGATACAAAATAACCCTAAGAAATTCTGGGCAGTGATTTCCCCTCGAAAAGACTCGGGCCGAATTTCAGTCCAAGACAATACCGGAGCACCTATTTCAGAAGAATCCTCAGTTGCTTTTAATAATTTTTTTATCTCGATGTTCACACGCGAGGATTACTCTACTATTCCCGCAGTCGCAGACGTAAACTACAGGTAATGGCACCAATAAAGATTGATTCCTCCGGCATCTCCTCTCTAATTAAGAAACTAAAGGTCTCTACCTCAGCCGGCGTAGATGGTATAAATAATAAAATTTTAAAGAATACATCCACATATACAGCCCCCATCCTATCACGCATTTTTGAGCAGTCCATATCCGCCGGGGTACTACCACGTGACTGGAAAGTCGGGAAAATCATTCCCATCTTTAAGTCTGGCGATAAAAGCAAGATAAGTAATTACCTGACCCATATCATTAACAAGCATTCCATGTAAATTACTAGAGCATGTCATAGCATCTAATATTGTGCAGCACTTAGAGGCAAACAATTTCTTCTATCCAAAGCAACACGGTTTTAGAAAAGGACTTTCCTGTGAGACTCAACTAATCGAATTCACTAATGAGCTATTCACATACATAGACAATGGTTTCCAGATTTATAGTATCTTTATTGACTTTGCCAAAGCCTTCGATCGCGTTCCCCACTCTAGATTGATAGCCAAACTATCATCACTACATTTAGACAGCCTTACAATATCATGGATAAGGAACTTCCTCACATCCCGCAAACAGTTTACGTTTACTGACAATCATTCATCTTCTTTGGCCGATCTGTCATCTGGTGTACCTCAAGGCACCGTGCTGGGTCCGCTATTGTTTCTCATCTACATAAATGATTTGCCGTCCAACATAACATCAGCAATCAGATTATTTGCTACGATTGCGTAGTTTATCGCCAAATTAAGACATCCGACGACCACATCGCTCTTCAAAAAGATCTAGATGAAGTCACAAACCGGTGCACGCTATGGCAAATGTCACTAAATACAGAAAATTGCAAATTAATGACCATCGGGCGAAAGAAAACAAACTCTATTTACACTTACTCGCTTAATAACAGTGTTGTCACTGTCACCCCCTTGTACAAATATCTCGGTATCCACATTACAACAAACTTATCATGGAAGGCGCATATAAAACATGTTACAGCAAATGCATCTAGCACACTTGGTTACCTAAAACGAAACCTACGTGAAACCCCTTCAGCCACTCGTGAAATAGCGTACAGAACCTTTGTTCGTCCTCAGCTCGAATTCGCTTCCGCCATCTGGTCGCCACATCAGGAATATTTATTAAATACTCTCGAAACTGTTCAAAACCGTGCCGCACGTTTCATCGCGAAAGATTACAGCAGGCATTCTAGCGTTACTGCTATAAAGAAATCACTATCACTCCCATATCTTGAATCTAGAAGGAAGATAGCTGTGCTTTGCTTACTGCACAAAATCGCTCACAGTCAACACGCAACTACATTACCCCTTTCCCGCCCATTTCGCACATCTCGCCGCTTATATAACGCACACAGTTTCACACGTGTGTTTGGCCACACAAATGCATTCAACAAATCTGCATTACCTCTGGCAATAGCAGCTTGGAACGAACTTCCAAGCCACATTGTTGAAATTAATAATCTGGAATCATTTAGAGAAACATTAAAAAAATGACTCCATAGTCATGCGCACACGTTTGTTTCATTTGTACCATGTGACTTAACTGTCCTCATTCTCGCTTCTTGCAAGCAGTTTATAGGTTACATGTGTTTGCAGTTCTTTGCCATCAGTTTGATGAGCCGTGCGCGTTTCTGATCGTCCAGAGTGCTGTTGTTTTTCGTTTGCTTGATGTTAAACGGCGTCTTTTCTTCAGTTGTTAGATTTGTTGTAATTAATGATCTCCTGTTTTCGCTATATGTTGTTTCTCTTGCCCCCCTCACGCAATACTCCAATTGGAGCCTGTGAGGTATGTGTATAAATAAATAAACAAATAAATAAATAAATAAATAAATAAATAGATAAATAAATAAATAAATAAATAAATAAATAGATTTCAAGTTCCCACCGGTGTCATAAAAAAGTAGCGCACGAAATATGGGAATTTTTTTTCTTTCTTCTTTGAATGTCAAGGAGCCTATCCAGCTAGCATACAACTTGTGTGCTGAAAATAATAGCACAAATAGACAAAATGTTGTTTAAGCAAACTTGGCGCAGATGCATAGTGCCGAAGTACGCATTGAATTATATTGAGCAATGTTCTGTTTTAGTGTATTACGACATCGTTACTGAGACAAGGACTGAATAAAATAGGAGCAGGACATGCGGTGACTTTGAACCAATATTTGTTGGGGAAAAATACTTTGGTATATATGCTACTAAAAATGGGCGATGCGACAGAAAGTTAGTTACAGGCTTTGATGGTAGGGTGTATTTCGTTGGACTTGGCCCAGTATGCTTTGTTTTCAGTGATTTTAATCGTTGCGCACTTGTTCGGATGCTTTGCCGACCGCCCTGCTTTTGTCATTTGCTTGTTCAGCTTCGGTGACCCGTTCATTGTAACGCATGCATTTACCTTCTTCATTGCAACGTGCGATGGCGATAGTGCATGTTGCTGTACCACCATGTTGTCCTTTGAAAAGAGCGTGCGCTGAGTGGGGCTAACGCCATGGCTAAATACATTAAAGTTTGCCAGAATTTCATCACATAATGGACCGGCCTTTATTGGCTTCAATTTTATCCCGTGAAGCTCCATCCTTTTCGTTTGTTTCCTTCATGGCCATGGCTCAGTTTGCTGGAATCATCTGTAATAAATAAATAAGTAAATAAATAAATAAATAAATAAATAAATAAATAAATAAATAAATAAATAAATAAATAAATGTCGCAGTTTTGCCCGAAAGGCGAAGCATGAATTGCGATAGCAAATTAGTAAAGAGCTATTCGGAGTAGGGAAGTTTTATCGGCTCCATAAACTTGGACACATTCGCTTACTAACTGAATTAACAACCGTGGTGTCAGCGCGCACAAGCAAACATGAATAAATCACACTCAATGACCGCAGACAACCACTGTCAAAACGCTGGCAGCAAGCGCAGCCGCCGCAGCGAGCGAAGGTTCGTGCGGTCTATCGCTTCAAAAGAAACTGAGCGGCGAATGCACAGCGTATACAGAGGTCAGAGCCGTGTGGAGATCGCTTTTAAGAGACGGTGCGGGCAACCGCCGCAGCCAGGCAAAGTTCAAGCGCAGTTGTTGGCAGAGTAGAAGCTGCCCCCCCCCCCCCCCCCCGGCGCTGCCTTCCCGCTTACCTTCTTTCGCGTGGAAGATTGAGTGGCCAGTTCCCCTTGCGCCCGGTTGCAAGATACGCATTTGGTGCCGCAGCACACCATCGCCCCGCCTCCCTCCCTCCAATACCCCCCACGGCCTTTCGCGCGACGGAAGTCGCGTTTGCTTTCCACCATGCATTCGCTCTCCGTGATAGCGCGCGTCCCCCGCGCGCTTTCACTCGCGCATACGGCGCGCAGCGACGATTTTATCGCCCCTGGACTTTATACAGAACCTCACGGCGACGGCGACAGCAGAAATCCGCTTGAAGTTTCCATATAATTGCTATCGCAATAAATAAATAAATAAATAAATAAATAAATAAGGGCACCTTGCACTAGTGGTGCAAGGTTGGAGTAAACAGTGGAGCTAGTGATCAACCTAGCTTTTATTCCAGGTTTTACTAGGCATGGCTAAGTTTTGCTAGGAAATGCTAAGTGCTGCTAGGCACGGTATTCCGAATCGACTCGCCGCCGACGCACAGATTCTCGCTTGGCCGCGCAACGCGCTTCAAGATGCGCGGCGTCTTCTTCGGGTGTCAGTATGTTCCTTGGTCGTCCCATGTCAAGGCTACATGTACATACCACAGAGTCAACGAGAGTTGTGCCGCCGTCGCGGCGGCTCCGATCTTTATCTCCCCGGTGACTTCACAGCTAAGCTGCGCCTCCCCACTTGCCGGCGCGTGGCTGGTCAGCCGCTGCCAGAGGCGCCGGCTGCTGCTACGGACAACGCGGACGGCGTCGGCAACAGCTTTGCGCGTTGCCTCGTTCATGCTGGTACAACTTCTCTCTCTCTCTCTCGCTCTCATTTTGTCTTTCTCATCTTGAGCATAGCGCGCGCCGCGCGCATGCTCTCCTTCCCTCTCGTTAACGTCCCATGTCAAGGCAACATGTGCACGGCACGGAGAGGAAGCGAGGCACACGCCGCTCCACGAGCTGCTTTCTAGGCAATCCAGGGGACTCATCGCTCAGCGATGTTTTGCGGCTCGCGGCGCAAGTTACGGCCGGATTAAAGAGCTCGGCTGTTAAAAACTAGATAAATAAATAAATAAATAAATAAATAAATAAATAAATAAATAAATAAATAAATAAATAAATAAATAAATACACAATGCCAAACCAATGCGGTAATTCGGTCTAGTTCGTCTACAATACCAGAATTACGAGTAGCGCTGAAAGGCATATAGAGCCCCGTGAGTTCTCATTCTCACGTCCATCCTTGTCTTTTTAGTGCTACTTAGGGTCGAAGTAGGAACGTCAAACGTAGAATGACGGCTGCGGAGGGTTCTTCAAAGTTTTCAATTTCGACTACTTACGTGCACTGAAGATAGTCTAACACTTTATTACAGGTGGCTTTACAAATGATATAGCTGTTGCATGACTAACTTGTGTTTCTAGCGCTTTATTACTGTTGCAGGAAGATGTGATGGCGGTCGACGAGATGCGGTGTCATTGATACATTTATTCGAAGTGCAAAGTCGAAGAGGTGAGCGGAGAGGCGGCTGCGGTGACCAGTCCGGCCGTGAAGAAGAGCTTTATGCATGCTTCGCACGCAAATGGTAATCATGTTCCCATATATTGTTGTATTTTCACGTAATATAAATAAAGCACTGCGTACGATTGGCCTGTGTTGTGCAGTTGTTTTTAGCCTCGGCAGATTAGTTCTGCGAAAGCCCGCGAGGGAGAAGAATGATCATGAAGGAGAAAATCTATCCTCCATCCGACAGTAGCCGAACCTACAACCGCTGTCGGGTGGATGACACATTTCCTCTATTACGACTTTTTAAACGCGCCTAATTAAGAATAATAAGTATTTCATTATTTCTGTTCAGTATAATGATATCACTGATAATCTATTGAATTCCCTAAATGAATAAATGTTTACTTGTTACTCAACAACTAACCTGAGCACTTCAGAAAGACTTTTTGTTGGCAACTGAAACACTGAGGCATAAAAAGACTTCAGAGTAGACTAGTGATATACTATCGCCAGTAGAGTTTGAGCATGAAGGAAAAAAAGAAAACAGCCAGAAACACAGGCACAAACAACTCTGTTTGTAACGGTTCATCCATTCTCTTTTCGCACTCCAAATCAACTAGTGAGGTAGATTCATATATAGGTCACAAAGAAACAAATCAATTGTGATCATGAGGGACCTGTTTACAGTATTTAACTGCATAGAAAAAGTAATGTCCATAGCATAAGTAAGCCGAGATTTATTATTATTGGTATATAAAAAAATCAAATGGGCTGCGAAAATACACGGGTCTGAGGTGGATGAATGGCAAAAAATGTTGATGTAGGTAAAAATATTTTCCCAGCGTGAAGGTCGCAGCGGCATTTTTATGCGTCTATATACTCTCAACAAGAAAAAACAGCCGGCTCCCGAGTGACGGGAGTGAAGTTAAACTCACTCAGCCATGAACTGCTCCTTAGGCATTTGAAGTGTCGTACCCGGAAGCACATTGCTACAACAGTCGATTGTTTTTTCTGCAGCAAAAACAACAGCTGGTCCATCAACTATTTCATCCGCCGTGGAGCGGAAGGAAAGGCGCCACTTTGTTCGACAGCTCGCCTTTTTTTTTTTTTTTTCCAAAGTCTCCATCGTGCAGTTTTTTTGAGACGAGACGGACAACTCGGAGACAATGACAACGACGTCGTCGCGGAGAAAATACAGCCGCTCGCCACCCGTTTCCATGGGGACCACAGTGAGTCACTTCAGGTCGGCTGGGCCGCGCCGATAAATCGACCATCGCGCGGATCGGCTTGGAATTGGCCGACGCATTGAATGCGGATTGACTGCTCGCGTGTCGTCTGGCTGCTGCAGCCGTCGCCTCGCAGACGGCGTTTGCGCGTCCAAATTCGACCGTCGCACTCATCAGTCAAGCGTTCTGCGCGGTCGCCGGTCGAACGCGGCCGCTGTGCCGACTAATGGACGATTTCTCGTCTGCCTCTCCTTTGTGATCGCGCGCGATTCGCAACGACACGCCGGCATTATCGGCTTGCGCTTTCACAATGAATGCACGAAGAGTTTGCTAGCGGAGCCTCGTTTATACGGCGATGAGACGTCCCAGAGTACGTCGTCCGGGCATGTGTGTCTACATCAGTGCGTGCTACTACGCCCTGCACAAATGGATCTCTCCAGAGGCGCAAATGCAAGCACGCATTTACAAGGAAAATACATGAAAATAAATACGAAAACGTAGGCGCAACGCAAGAAACTGCGTCCGAGGAGATCCGCCCGTTCCTCGTCGTAGAAGCATAATGAGGCTCCATTTCCGTTTCGCGGTGAAATTGTTCGTGAATAATGATGAGGAGCGCGCTCCGAGTTTGTGGAAGCACTACCGCGGCTCGTCACGCGTTGCAGTTTGTGAGAGCCTGGGTTGACTGCCGTTGGCGTCTCTGTGGTAATTCGCTTTGTCACGGCGAGACGAGGCGGCCTTTCGTAGATGGACGTGTCTCGTAATGAGTTGCCTTTTGTGTTCTCAGGGAGCGTTGGAACGGGTAAGCTAGATTTAATTTCCCTCACGCTGGCTGCAAATGCGACAGGTTTCGGAACTGTTTACGTTTCGCGCACAATGTTGCCAGAGCACGTCGCCGTGAACACACTTGCATTTGTAATAGATTCGATACAGAAAGGCTAGTATCGCTGCAAAGCGATCTAATTTCAGAAAGCCAGAACTTTAGATGTCAAGGTGAAGTAAAACTATCAAGCGCATATTTAAGGCTTGGTGCAATGAAAGCTGCTATTAAGACCTGGTTCAGTGGGAAGCGACACAAATTGAATAGGCGGAAGGACAATAGGAACGTGCCGTGATTAGCTCGGAGCCAGAGAATGCTTAAATGTTTGAACTACATAGCAGAGGCTTGCGAGGAATTATTCCGGAATCTTCCTGACGAAGGCTCAAAAACGCCAAGCTTCCCATAATGTCCGTTTTGCTGAAGAGCACATCAAGTGAACTGAGCAGGTCTGGAGGGTCTAGGATTGGAACGACTCAATTATCTTTGAGTTCATATAAAATTTGGTTCGAAAAATGAGCATGATGTATGACCAGTGCTTTCCGAATACATAGAAAAATCCGCATATCTAACGCACCAGTGGAATCTAAATGAAACCTTTTCCGAGTTAGTGAGACAGCATCAGTAGTGAATTACAAGCGCATGGCTTCGTCGCCTGAAGCTGCTACCTTTCGGTGTCTTGAAGGTGATGTATGATGCTTGTCGAGGGAATACTGCCGATGAGACGTATATGGACAGAGGAATACCAAACATATGTAAAACCATTTGAGATGCCGCAGTGGCACATACTCATTCTGGGAGATTGACCACGAATAGGCACATGCGCAGTGGCACACACCCGGCGATCGAAGTTGTCTTTTTAGGCGAGGCTTTATTTGTCTACCCTCTTGGATTTGGCGTGGCCGCTGTCTGCTGGGTCAGTCACTAAACCGGCAGATATACGAGTATTTGTCGATATATGTGCGAAGTATGCATGAGCCAATGCTGAGGATGATAGTTTTCCGCGTACACCGAGTTCGACACAAGTGAGCCAATACAAGCGTCGCTTGAAAAAATGTTCAGCAGTTCTAACATCGCATTATGGCGTTTATGCGGAACGGCACTGACCCTCAGACAGGTTGCTTTAAAGCAAAGCTTCGTTTTACGCTGCGGGCTAGCAAGTATTTATTAAATGCGAAACATTTCTTGGCGAACATTTGCTACTTTGACAGTATCTATCTATCACCCGCCGTGGTTGCTCAGTGGCTATGGTGTTGGGCTGCTGAGAACGAGGTCGCGGGATCGAATCCCGGCCACGGCGGCCGCATTTCGATGGGGGCGAAATGCGAAAACACCCGTGTACTTAGCTTTAGGTGCACGTTAAAGAACCCCAGGTGGTCCAAATTTCCGGAGTCCCCCACTACGGCGTGCCTCATAATCAGAACTGGTTTTGGCACGTAAAACCCCATAATTTAATTTAATCTATCTATCTATCTATCTATCTATCTAGCCGCCTACGTCTTTGTGCTCTCATGGTCGTTTCGTTAACTTGGCATGTGCCAAAATTGGCATACTATCAGAAAAGTATACGACGAGCATAAATCATGTCATGACATGAATGTCATGACATTCGTTTCATGTAGGTCATGAAACAGCAGCCTACGTCTTGGTGCTCTCATGGTGGTTTCGTTAACTTGGTAGATACCAAAATTGGCATAGTATGACAGGAGTGTATGAGGAACATAAGTGATAGGTCGTGACATAAATTTCATGACATGAGTGTTATGTAGGTCATTACAATGACCCAGCGAGAAAGATTAACACTCAAAAACCGCTGAAATTGGTTCGGACGTGGGTACTAAGTGAAGGAAACACAAGGATGCTGGTAGAAGGTCATAGTAAATTATACTGAGATATGGCCATCTTAAATCGGAAATAAAAGTGCAAAAGGTAATGTTTAAACTGATGTTCTCACAAAATAAGAATTTCCAGTCATTACAAAATTGCAAGTCATCCAATGAGCCTTACACTCAATTTATTGCAGCGTTTATTTGTACACCTAGGGCGGCTTGAGCGAACATTTCTTAAAGGAAATAATACGAATTTTCATACCGCGTTATTAAATGCTCCCTAGATCACCGTTACTTTGGACATAGCCAACAGATTATTAAAAATACTGGTCGGAAAATATCACTTGGAAAGGCTACCTCTTAATGCAGAATATCGCGGAACTTGCGCGACAAACTTTTTGGAAAGAACCGACAATATAATATGAAAATTAGGAACAGTAGTATATTTTGCCGTTTAAACATTTTCGCAATATTGTGATGTACTTTCCTATCAACAGGTGTCGCACACATGATAATTTTCGCCACATATGATAATTTCGCCGATGAAATCGCACTACTGGCCGACTGTGGAACGCAACTGCAGACACAACTGCTTGCATTCAAGGTAAAAAGTCTGCGGTGCTATTCTTCTCCGGTTCCACGGAAGAGAAGAGCGCTCTGACGCTTCCAGGCGGCCAGGCCAGGTCATACAGAAGGCGACAGAATACAGGTACTTGGGTGTCAATCTGTGTGCTCAACCCGAATACACGCTGACGCATGAAGAGCATCTATACAAGGCTTCAAGGCGGGCCGGTAATGTCCTACGCAGACAGGGGCTCTAAGGCTTTAACGTTTTCCTCATGGTTCGCGAATTATGCAAAACGGTCCACGTCCCCGTGCTTACCGTCCCCAATCTGTCTGACAGCCCAAAGACGGGAATGGCTGGAGACAGGTCAGCGAGCGGTGAGCCGCTCGGTAGAATCGCTAATGGTAGGATCGCTAATGAAGCAATACAGGGAGACCTCGGATGGTGCAGCTTTGAGGCCAGGGAAGTACGTAGCAAGACTGCGTATGATGCCAGACTTCAGCTGCTGGTTAGAGAACGCCTCGCACCTAAAGTGCTCGGTTATACAAGTATGAATTGCGTCCGCAAACACTGGATGACGCGTCTTCAACACACACGCCAACGGGAGAGGGAGGCATGACGCCTAGCTCTGGAGTGAAAGTCCACGCTGCAGCAATACAGAGCCTGGAAGAGGGACATCTGCCTGGAGCCAATATGTGACGACAGCGTCGGTAGCAGCTTGTTGTTCGAGGCGCGGGTAGGAGCCCTTGGGACTCTAACTTACCGCAGGCGCTTCGACACCACTGTCAAATGGAAACTATATCGGGCATGTGGAAAGGCAGATGAGGCCATAGTACAGATCGTCAGGTGATGTGCAAGTCCGCAAACACGCCCGCCGGAGCATGCAGAGGTCACGACCGCGCTATGTTTTCGTGCAGATGGGGAGGGCACCGGAGGCCTGGCACTGGCAGTGACGAAACGACCGCTCGCGGACGGAGTGGAGGCTCGTGCGCTGATAGGCCGTACGGTGAACAATGGAGAGGTGACGTGACAGTGCGCGCTACGCTTGTGCATTTACAATTTCTATTTTTTCCTACTTTTATTTATGTAATCAGACCAGGGTAACAGTTTACCCGTCCGTTACAAAGGGAGCGGTCACAGATCATCATAAGAATCATCATCACTTAAGTGCATGAATAAAGAAACGCTGTTTCGTACGATGTCACATGTCTGTGCGACATTTTCTGAGTAGACAAACAGTTTTGTTCTTGCGGAGGCTATACGGACGCTAGGGAAGAGCTGGCTCTGTTAACATGGCCGTCAGGGGCCACGAATTGTTTTGTGCTTTTTGTCGGTTAGCCACACTCCCGCCATGAGCAATTCTTTCTATCAAATACCAAAGATGCTTGGATGGTTTCGGACACCATCCTCTCCACCACAAGAGGCACTCACGAACTGGAAGAGCGTTTCGATGCAGCACAGTCGTCAGGTAGCAGAATTTAAATGGAGTGGACGTGAGCTAGAAGCCGCATCTCCGTGTGCGGTTACAGGTTGTTACATGGTAATTATGTCGTTTCGTTGTGACCCGTGAGTACGAAAATTACACGCTGCTCAGAAAACGACCTGAAGAGTGAGTTGAAAAGCTCCGACAAAACGGTCCAGTGCTATTTGGTTGTTGCGATAGGCCTACTTGTGCTTAAAATAGCCGATTGCTTGAAAGCGACTGCGTAGGCGGTGTAGATTGCTGATGACGGAGTTGTTCGATGGGTTTAGGTGGGTCGTACGTTAACGTAGCGCACATGTTTACCCTGCAGCATGCGTGCTACGCACTCTGGCCGTACAAGCAATAGATATGCGCCAATTGTTGGCTACCCCTCACCGTGATGTGCTCAGCGTTGACAGGCTGTCACTCAGTCTCGAAAATTCATCTTGCTGAAAATTACATAAGCCCGGCACATGTACGTGTACTATGTAGTCCATTGCATAAATGTTGGGTGTCGGAAACGTAGAATGCTTCCTTGCGACCCGGACACTTAAGGTTTACGTGTGTAATGTTCATGTAAGGAAATTGTCTACGTGCCTTTAAAACGCACATACTGCATCAAATGATATGCTTTATACTCCACATTCCTGTCTGCGTGTTTTGCTATGTGGTAAAGGTGGCATAGCGAAGATCGCAGGCTGTGTTGTTTAAATGAGTGCCTGGTGTATAAAACTCTTTCTGCTCAACTGTATCTTCGTTCGTGATCATATTAAAAAAAGAAAAAAAATACGTTTTGTGGTGCATGCATTTTAATGCCATATTTGGATGCCGTGTTGCTTGTCCCGTGCAATATAAATCGCAATACACGTCACCTTCCTTTGCCTAGCAGAAAGTGTCGAAAATACAGGAACGGAACCACAGTACCGTCTGTCATTATAGCAGTGAAACATAGCACATGCCGTAGTTGACCCCTAGCCCATCGTTCCATCTTGGCAGTAGCAGACGGGGCCAAATTTCTGTTAAACAGCAAATTCCATACGTTTATCTAGGCACTCCAAGGAGTGGCCCCCTATAAACAGATACACTCGACCGCCGTAGTCAAACGCGTCCACTAGGACATTTGATGGTGGAAAAGCCAGTGGTCTAGCCAAGTCAGTCAGGCATACCTCGCATCAAGATGTGGCACCGCTCGTTTACGAAGCGGCCGCTGGGCTAGGGACAGCTGCGGTAAGCTGAGGGCTCGCGGTCCCTGTAGCCTAGATCTGAAGTAGCCTAGGGAACGTTTATCAACACGTTATTATAATCGTTATTATTTTAGGTAATAAATGATCGTGCAAGCCGCCCCTGGTTTCCCCATCGTTTGGTGAAGTTCGCCGGAGCCTCATGTGTCTAAATTTGTTCGGTCCAAATATTTTGCGGTAATGCTAATCATGCTAACAATCGCCTTTTTTGTCGCAGATGACCGAACGTTTCAGTTGGAGCAGTTGGTATGGAATCACCAAGCTTGAAAAATGCTGCAGCTCTATTACTTTTGTATACGGCAGTATGTATGTATGTATGTATGTATGTATGTATGTATGTATGTATGTATGTATGTATGTATGTATGTATGTATGTATGTATGTATGTATGTATGTATGTATGTATGTATGTATGTATGTATGTATGTATGTATGTATGTATGTATGTATGTATGTATGTATGAGTATGTATGTACGTACGTACGTACGTACGTACGTACGTATGTATGTATGTATGTATGTATGTATGTATGTATGTATTGTATGTTGTGTGTATGTATGTATTTATGTATGTATGTATGTATGTATGTATGTATGTAGGTACGTACGTACGTACGTATGTACATGCGTGTACATTCAGCAGTCCGATTGACAACATTGCGTGAATGGAAAAAATATGGCGCACCGTCAGTGTTGTTGCTCTTTCCCCAGTAACTATGCGAAACAGCACACTGTTTCCCCCCCCCCCCCTCTCCAGACTGGCGGTGATTGCGAAGTCCCCAACTTTGCACCAATGGGATCCCATTTGCGAAGAGCGCCATCTCAACTCGGGGCCGCATACATCCCGCCATCGCGCAACAATATCCTCTGCCCTGAATGCGACCCGCGGAGTAGCGGCGAACACTTCGAGGGCCGAGAAATGATCGGGGTGGTCGTTGGGGTGGCGACCCGGGCGGCGGCAGGGGTCCGCGAGAGAGCTCTTAATATGGAAACGAGATGGCCGCCACTCGGCGCCGCGCCATCTTGATTTATACCGCCTCCGGGCTCCCTTTTCACGCCACGGATATGCCGCGTCTGAACACGGTCTCGGCTCGAGAAAAAAACACTCCTTCATGTGGCGCCAGAAAACGACCCTCAGCCTCCATTGAAGCGGCTCGTCGTCACTCGTCCCGGGGCCTCAGCCCCCTCGCCCCCCTTACAATGAACGATCGAATGGAACCGAGGCAGCACCAACAGCCGGTTGACGCATCTGCATCGACGTCGTCCGTTGGGGCGTTCGGCAACCGTTTCTCTTCCACTACAACTTTATTTTTTGTTCATGGCTCGGTGATATTTGACTCACATTCTCATTCGCAATGCCAGGGATGTACGCGATGATGGCCCGGTCGGCGTAAAACGATGTCCGCTTCTTGTTTTCTCGTTGGTCTTCCAAGGCGGACTGCGTTAAGCGGCTTTCTAAGTTCTCAAGGCGCCTAAGGGAGCTCGTTGGCAGTGAAGGTTGCGGTAAAACTGGCCCCTCCTTCAAAAAAAAAAAGAAACAAAAAAAAAAAATAAGAAGGAAGATTACGTCGAGCAATAGTGAAACGAAACCAAATGGCGCATTTCGTTTCGTCTTTCATTGGCGCACTTTTTTCCAAGTAATCGGTGCAGTGCGACCTGAGGTTTACATTTCTGCACGGTTAGCGCCTTTTACTACACTTTCGCTCACATTTCGATGCATTTGGTTTCTCCTAGGTTTCACCTTAGCAAGATCGTCTTCATTGCGGAGTGATTCATCTTGGAAGAAATGGTTGCAAAGAAGACGACATATGAAACTAGGCGACAAGACAGGTGCAAGTTTCTAGTGGCGCTTGTCCTTTAGTGCCACTTATGCGCCATTTTCTTTTGTGCCATTTCTTTAAAGATGACAAAAAAGTGGCCCCATCCTAAAAAAAAAACTAAAAAATGCGGCAGATAAGCGGACGACATTTAAGACTACGTTTATACAATTTATTTTGCGGCATTTATTTTGAGATGTCGTTCTGACGCTCTTTGAACACACCTGGCTATTGCGCTAGCAAAAAAACCGAACCTGATGATGTAAGTAGGCCGCCAAGTCCTGCTGAAGTAAAGTGATTGTGTGTACATTGAGATCAACTTCTATAAATATCTCTTCATTTGTTAGGTGACTGATTTGTATCTGATTGATCAAGTTATTCATAACACGAAGAAAAAATGTATCCCTGAAAACGTTGTTGGGGAGGAGGGGTGCTCTAGAAGTTTCCACTGCATGAACTTGTTTTGTGCAGCAGATGAACTGAAAGCTGGGCGAGTTGGTACCAATTCATACTGTGGGTTGTAAAACGAAACATTTGAGAGTTCGCGATCGCGTCGTCCATTTCTTCGTTGTTGTTTGTGTGTCTTTTGCGCAGCCCACATTCCAATTTTTTTTTTGTGCTTTCGGTTTCGTACGCGTTACGCTAACAGTGGCTGCTGAATGATGGAATCGAATTGAACCCTAATAGTTGCCTTAGAAGCAAAACTCTCTAATTTTGGCCTCGAAAGCCGGCTTCCGCTGACGTCTAGTTCTTATGTCGGATAGAAAACATCAGATCACATTTTTCTGCGTATTGAACGATGGTGAAATATCGTTTGTGCTAATGGCATTGCGTTACTTTTGAATGAATGAATAAATTAAATAATTATATTTTAATGAGTAACACAATGCCAATATTAAATAATTAAAAATAATTTATTTATTCGTTCATTTTTTTGTATTTTCTAAAGAAGAGCGACACACTAAGAAGTCCCGTTGGCATCGTGGGTCGTGCGACCGGTTCACCCGTACAGCTGAGCTCTCGTTGCGGCCACGGCGATTCTGGCTGCCACTCGACGACTCTAGTAAGCCTCACTAGATTTGATGGAAGTGTGGGGTGTGCCTTGCATTCTCGAAATTCGAAGCCATACTTGTTCATCCAGTTTCTTTATGGCGGATGACCCGTCACCACGTGCAACGTCCTCTACGCGTTCCGCAGCCTGCTCAGGCAAATTGCCTCAGGGCGACCTCGCCATTTTCAGCGAGATGGAAAGTGACTCGCCTCCTAAGAAAAGGTGAGCAACCACAACAAGTGGAACAAAGTTACGAAACTGAACAACTTCATATTCTACCTGAGCGACGTTGCGAACGTGTGGTACCACAACCATAATACTGACCTAAGGACCTGGGTGGCGTTCAATACCTGCAGCTTCACAAAGGTATTTGGGAAGCCTGCAGTCCGCAAGCTTCGCGCCGAGCGACGTTTGCGAGAACCGGTGCAGCAGAGCGCTAAGACATTTACTAGTTACATAGAGGATGTCGAGGACCACAGCAAGCGCCACGATCTGACAATGGCGCGAAGCGACTAGATACGGCATATTTCAAAGGGAGTTGACGACCATGCCTTACAGATGCCCAGAACTGTGTCTGACCGAGTGACCCTCTGCCATAGCTACGATGAGTTGCATTAAAAAGTGGCTCACCATACGCTGGTAAGTAGGTACTCTGTCTTGCTTGACTGGCGCTAATTAAGCAGCTCGTTCGCGTAGAGGTGGCCCTTCAATTCTCTTTGGTGCCTCTGACGCAAGAGACGCCGTCCTCTTCGTTGACGCCTTCGCTGCAGCGCGTGATGCAGGAACAAGTCGCTGAGTTCATTTCCCCTGCCTATCCCAACACTCCTGTTGCGGCGCCAATCCGCTAGGGGCACGTCGCTGCGATGCCCGCAACACCGGCCCGTGCTGCGTCTCGTGTACCACCGCGGATCTCACCACCGTCTCCCGCTTGGTTAGTGTCACAACATCGCCGTGCCGAAGAACCACGGTGCACGGAAGACAATCGGCCGATTTGTTACTCCTGCGGCCTTGCTGGTCACGTTTCTTCCCGGCGCCGGATTCCACCTACTGCACCCTTCTTACGACCAACTTTCAACTCCCCGCCAAAAGAATTTCAAGACCGTGATTCACTTGATGCACCCATCAGACTAATCCCCCTTCACAAATTGTCGTCCACCTTCCACACGCCATCCTTGAGGCGTCGGCCTACCACTCGTAGCTGAGAAGAAAATCAAAAGCGCGAGAGAAACAAGGACGAGACGAGTACACAGGAGTGGCGCTTCCTGTGTACTAGTCTCATCCTTGTTTCTGGCACGCTTCTGTTTCAGTAAATTTCGCATCTCAGTTTTGAAACAACTCACCCAATAAAATCTTCTACTACCAATCGTCCCCAGGAAAGCTAGTCATCGCAGTTCGGGAGGCGAGAACTGCGTGCCCTGCGAGATCTCCAAGGCCTCCGATTTATCTCGTAATCTAGTGGATGTGATCATTGAGTGAGTACAGACTCCAGCACCAGTAATGCATGCCCGCCTCTGCGGCAGACTTCGGAAAATGATGACGCCGCTTTCAAGTCTTTCGCAATGTACAGCTAGTACGCAATACATTGAGCCATTAGGAGCCTGCACAGCCCGAGTCGTCATTGAAGCGGAGCTTTATGTTATTGAATTTTTTGTTCTCACTTCTTGTTCTTACGAAGTCATCTTGGGATGGGATTTTCTTTGAAGCCATCACACTGGCCATGGACTGAACCTGCAGCGAGATTGCGTTCCTTCCTCTTTGTCAGACGCGATTTGAAGATTAGAATCCTGCCAAACTTGTCTTCTCAGAATACACCGACATTCCTCCGCTGTTTTGTGCGATCATCCCCTGGTCTTGCGATTCCCTATGTGACGGTAGTGTTCGTTTAATCCCGTGCTGACCTCTTTACCCGTCATCGAATGCTTCCACTGCTATTCGATGTGCTTGATATCTGGGCTGGTACAACTTTCAGGTATGTGTGTAACGCGACGTCGCTCCCACCTTAATGCGTTACCCCACCAGTCCACCACCAGGCCTGGGAATTTAGAGATCATTAATTAACCTATAACGAAATTACTAAACACTAGTATCTATGACGCAGACAATTTCCATTGCCACATTCAAAGCTCTACAGGGCTCAGGCAGTTTCACTGCGACTATTACAATCAGGAACTTATCCCACGCCGTACCACACTGATAAAATTTATCCATGTTGCGCGCATGATCCTATTGCACGCATGACAAGAAAGATTGCCATGCGTGCAATAGCATCATTGGGATCAGACACATGCTCGCGGGATGCCCTGCGACTCTCACCAACCCTGAAGAAGAATGACTCCATTGGAAGATGCTACAGAGTTCATCGTTTCAAGATCATCTATGGGCTGTCCAGTGGGCCCACGATGTCGCTGAAGGGCTGG
Organism: Dermacentor silvarum; assembly: GCF_013339745.2. Taxonomy (NCBI): domain Eukaryota; kingdom Metazoa; phylum Arthropoda; class Arachnida; order Ixodida; family Ixodidae; genus Dermacentor; species Dermacentor silvarum. Next base: position 13,036,231 of record NC_051164.1, on the reverse strand, counting down.
GCCTAACGGTACCACCCTGGGTGCGGCCAGGGTGGTAACCGACTCGGTTTGAAAGAGTCGAGCCTCAGGACCTCTGCAAATAAAAAGTGTTCACACACACACACGCACGCACACACACACACACACACACACACACACACACACACACACACACCACACACACCCACACACACACACCACACACACACACACACACACACACACACACACACACACACACACACACACACACACACACACACACACACACACACACACACACACACACACACACACACACACACACACACACACACACACACACACACACACACACACAACACACACACACACACACACCAGCGCCTCGGCCGTGCTGAGCCGGTGCGCCTATTTTTAGACACGCACGGAGGCCCACTTGCCGCTTACATCACTTCTGTAGAGCCTGTGCCTTCGAGACCCTAACAGAACCTCTTTGCCGCATCCACCGACCGCACCCTTACCCTGAGGCAGAGCTACGAGCTTCACCGTCTTTCCTCCATTCTGCTATCCACTTGATTTCCCCAGTACTTCTTTGAGCCAAGGGACAGCTGTCTCCTACTCCATAGACATTGGCTCTCATGCTCCTCTCCGCCAGCGACCTTATGGGGTTTCGGCCGCAGACAGGCGAGGTATTGACGAACATGTGACCAACATGCTTACTAGGAGCGTTATTCAGCCATCAAGAACTCCATGGGCATTCCCAGTCGTTCTTGTTAAAAAAAAAGATGGTTCCACGCGATTTTGTGTCGATTATCGTCGTTTGAACAAGATCACAAAAAACTAAGTCTATCCTTCACCGCGATTCGACGACGCTCTTGACTGCGCACAAGGAGCCGAATATTAATTCCTCCTTAGATCTTCGCTATGCATAATAGCATGTGCCCATGACCAAAGTTCATCGCTGTAAGACCGCATTTGTGACACTGGACGGCTTGTGTGCATTTAATGTAACGCCGTTCGGCATTAGTAAGGCGCCAGCCGCAATTGAGTGGAAGGTGGATGCTATTTTGAGATTCCTGAACTATTAAACATACCTCTGTTATTTAGATGAGTTGTGGTGCCTACGGCCGACTTCCCGACACATCTAATCGATTGACACAAGTTCTGACCAGCCTTACTCAATCTGGCCTGCAGCTTAACTTGAAGAAGTGGTTTTTCGGTGTAAAGTAAATAAGCATACTGGGTTATTCTGTTCCTAACAATCCATACTTCCTGATGCAACTAAGCTCGGCGCCCTGGCTGAATTTTCTAAGCCGACGACACTTAAGGCATGGTGTAGCTTTTTAGGCCTGGGCTGCTGTTTTCGCCATTTCTGTGCGTGATTTCGCTACCATCATTTCCCCATTGACGCAGCTTCTGGTTGGTACCAGTGAGTTTTCTACCTGATCAGAAGAGTGTAACGATGCATTCACCACCTTGTGTCGTCACCGATTTTATGTCACTTCGATCCGAATGCTCGTAGTTGTTGTCTACACCAGCCGAACTCTCACCAAAGCTGAAGCAAAGTACTCCGTGACTGGGAAGGAATACCTAGCCATCGTTTGGTCCCTTGCTAAAGTTCGGCCTGAACATTACGGTCCACCTTTAGACCTCATCACAGACCGCCATGCGCTTTGCTGGTTGACGTCCCTCAAAGATCAGTCTGGATATGCCTCACGCGGTGGGCCCTCCACCTACAGGAAAATGACATGAGGGTTGTCTACCACTCCGGGTGCACAGATTTTGATGCCGACGCTTTATCACGGTTGCTGGTCCCACCTGACGTCGGCAGTGTTTCGCCTCTGATGCCCATTTTCTTATTTTTGGACACCAGGATTTAGCTTGAGAGCAACAAAAATGCCACGGATAGCTATTCTCCTCAATTTCCTGATAAATCGTGTCGAACAGCTGGTGACTCGTGCGTCACACCGTCAACCGCAACATTTGGCAGTTTGCGATAAACGTCTCTAACGCAGAAATCGCCATCGAGATGGCCTGAAGTGACTTCTAGTGGTCCCGCGCCAACGCCTCACCCAGCCGCTCCGTTTCAGCAGCTTCCATGCCCAGACCGCCCCTTCGACCCCGTCGGGAAGAATTTATATAGCACTCTTCCTTGGGCGGCTGCTGGCAACCGTTCGGGCATTGTCGTTCACTTGACGCCATATGCTGAAACAGCTGCCCTCCCTGCGGCTGCAGCGCACGACGTCACTTCTTTCATCCATCATCACTTCCTTCTGCTGCACCTCGCAAGCTCTTGAGTGACCGATGGTGTGCGTTTCTCTCTAAAGTAATTCAGTCACTCTTCCGTCAATGAGACATTCTACATTGTAGTGCCATCGCCCATCACCCCCCGACAAATGACCTGACGGAATGGTTCAAACGAACTCTCGGCGACTAGTTCCTGTATGTCACCTCGGATCATTCCAACTGGAACCTCGTTCAACCAATTGCAACACTTGCCTACAAAACCGCGAACAAACCACAACCGGATTCTCTCCGTTTTCTTCCTCTACAGCCGTGAAACTTCCTGTAATGTCGACACAATATTTTCAAATAATCGAGATGCTTCAGGGTGTACTCTGGTGTCCGCCGCCGCTAAGCGTGCCAAAGGCTTCGACGTGGCAGTGACTGACCGGCTACCACCTTCTCGACTGACTACATGCTATGACACGGGGTCCCACCTACCGGTGATGGCTTCTCGTTCAAACTTCTTCCGAAATGTGATGATCATTGCCCAAACCCCGCCTGTCAATTACATCGCCAAACCACTGTTGCCCCCTTGTGCCCACCATCATCGTGGACGTGAAATTCATCTCCTTGATAGGCTCTAGCCTTATAATTAGCCCATCGTATTGTTGCCTCTGTAGGTCACCAGGACGACTCTTTTTCAGTCGTGGGGCGACTGTAAAGAAGAACGGCAGACTAGGGAGTTCCGTTGCCATCGCATGTCGCGCGGCTGGTTCGCCCGTCCAGCTGGTCTCTCGTTGCTGCCGCTGCGTTTCCGGCTGCTGCCCGACGACTCCAATAAACTTCGGGACAGCTTATTCATTTATTTAGTACATACTGCTGACCGTAACAGGCTCCAAGGAGGGCAGGCATGTCACAGTAAATATATTACAATTAAGAATGAAATGTATTGATAGACATGTCACAGCGACAAAAAAATACGAAAAAACACACAAATTCATAAAACGCGCAGCAAAAATATTACAGAGATGAATGCAATAAGTTAAGTTAGAAAATAGAGGAAAAAATGCAATTATCGACACATTAGAAAGGTGCAAATGGCAATACACATACTCACTATACAGGATCGTTAAATAAATACTCAAGGAATGTAAACATCTACTACTGGATGTGTATTAAATAAGGTTCTCTGAGACGATTCTATTCGACTATTGTATGCGGAAAAAAAGGAAGAAAATTTAGAGGTAGCAGTATAGGAAAAATAAGTTATAGTCGTGGGCCCTATGTTGTCGCGTATAAGTTAAAAAAAAATTAGACTGCACAGAGGTCAAATGCTAGCATGTGTTAGGAAGCAGGAAAAAAAAAGACTCAATGCTGCAACTTTTTGCTCAAACTTCAAGAGTTTTAATGTTTTTAGATGTTAGAAGCGCTGTATGAGAATCGGATGCTTTAAATTTAAAATAAATCAGCCAGACTGCTTTCCGTTCAATGCAATCTAGTTTGATGATGTTCTGCTTAGTACTGACGTTCCACACTGTTGAAGCGCACTCGAGTTGTGGCCTGTTGTATGCAAAGTATGCTAGCAGCTTTACATTTAGGAGAGAAAATCCAAGCTTACGCTTAAACAAGCACAGCTTGCGGATAGGGGAAGGACAAATGTAACTATAAGTGGATTCCGGGAGAGATTGTTGCTGATTGTTAGGCCTAGGTACTCTTTTTGGCATGCTTCAGTAGTAATACTCCCAATTTATACTCGAGATCATGGCGACTCTTTCATGCGTTATTCTCCGACAGTTTTAAAGGTCTTAATATCCATGCGGAATTCATTGCACCTATTGAGGACATGATATATATTAGAATTCTGTGTCGGGCCCCCACTGTTATACAACGAGAAATAACAAGCAGAGTAACCTATGGCAAACAAACACGCAGATGCCATGCACTGTTGGAATATAAGCGGTACGAAGCTTGTTTGAATAAGCGAGGTAGCAGTAGTGCATTACACAGCCTCGACGCCTGTAGCTCTCATTTGTCTCCGTCACGAGAACGAAGGGAATCTACTGATGCTTGTCGAGAAAAAAAAATGCTGACGAGAGGTGCTCGCACAAAGAAGCACAACACATGAAGCGGTTTGCTCATGAAGTGTCAGAGAAAACGAAGAATGATCAGGAAGAAGACGAAGAGCATTATTCATAGTAGATTAAATGGCGGACAGCACCCTTCTATCTATACATATGTCTCAGTGAATCAGCTATAGGAACGCTATATTTTGGTGCAGCCGTTGAAGTGTACATGTGGGTGGCATTCTTCATTGACCCAAGGTCACGGCCGGGCATATCCTTTAGTTGTTACCAAGTGTAAGGTGAGCAAGCGAAGGACCTTAGCCGGGATCTCACAACGGCCACCCACGTCGAAGTGTTGATGGAAGGAGCTTCAATGAGTTGCGAGAAACTTCTGCAGTGGGGAGCCGTTAAAGTGGTGGACCTGCAGCTGCAGGAGCTTGTGGACTTGGTCCTGGAGCCCTCGCGCCGACGCACCGTTAAGCACGAAACATTGGCGGAGGTGAGACATTTTGAATGTCATCGAGCAATAGCAACGACAGATCACACATCAAAGTGAATTTATGACAACTCTGCTCAGGTTGCATAACCTCGAACGGAACATTGTGGAACCGGATATATTCGAGGAAAGCTCTGCGAGTCCCAACTTCTGGATTTGGGTTTACGATGACGATGAGAAGATTCAGAACATGCGTCGCTACCTTGGTGTCATCGCTAGAAAGTGGTATGACATGCAGCTTTTGAATAAGCTACCAGCGTGTTGGACAATTAAAAAATAAATTTCTTGGCGGCTTTCCATCACAACGCTGCTGAAAGCTGGGACGCGTCTCTATGCTATAAATGCCAATGTGGTTTTTTACTAGAGTACTTACTCGAAAAAACGCCGTTTGTTGTATGAAGCCGTACCTAAGCTCCCATCGCCGGTAATTATAGCTTTAGTTACACAAGCTTTACATATAGCTTTAATTCACATCGGCAGCGGCGGTCACCCGGAGCAGACCGTGCTAAGGACTACTTTTTGTACACGCAGGTTGGTGCCTTGTACCTACCCTTTTTGTAGCGATTTAGAAGTTGCTGCTGCCGAATCAATGTGTTTATGCAATTTCTTGCCTGTCTTGTATTCTTTCGTTATCGTTTTGATTGCACGATGGCTAGCTCTAGTGAATTGTGTGCGTCGTGAGCAAAACCACTCAATCGCTTTTTAGCATGTTGCGAATGCAAAGAGTCCTATCACTTAGGTAAGTGCTCAGGACTTACTGCAGCACGAGCTAAGAACAAATCTGAAACTTTTTTTGGCTACGGAAATGCACGCGTTGCTATTCGCAGCGCCTGAGGGGGCAGGGAAGTGGTAAAAAAGGAGTGATCAGGATATATCTGCTCTACTAAATACAATTCTAGAGCGGCTCGAAAAGCTTGAGAACCTTCCGGCGCAAGTTGGCAGTATTGACTAAAGCCATCTCTCACCTATCTGACAAGTATGATGAGATTCTAAAGACTATGAATTAGCAAGACGCAGAAATAAAACACCTATGCAAGCGTATGGGCGTGCTCGAAGTCCAGGACAACACCGCGCAGCTTCAAGAGCTTGAGTTTGCTGTGCATAATCTTGCAAGGAGAAGCCGTAGACAGAACCTAATTTTCCATGGAATAGCTCGGTCTGACAAGGAAGATTTGCTTTCTTAGATTAACGCTGCTGGACAATCCTTAAGTTTTCCTGTCCTTGAGAAAAGTGACGTGGAAACCTTGCACAGATTACCTTCAAAGACTGGGAGTGTTCCAGGAGTCATTGTTTGCTTTGTAAAACTGGAAACAAAAAATTAATGGCTGCAGGGGAATAAGAGGTTAAGAGAAGAGCGGTCTAAAGTGTCAGTCACCGAGAACATGACACAATGCAAGCGGATTTTGCTGCAGTCTGCGAAGCAATGGGCAGATCGAAATGACTATACATATGCATGGCACCGCGATGGCAAAATTCATGTGCGGAAGGCTGTAGGGGAACGGGCTCATGTTATCCAACGTGCAGAGGATTTGACGCGACCAGTCGTGTAATGCTATAATTGCATTCGAACACTTCATATTTCATGATGGATTCCCCGTATGTTTCTCCTAATAACCTTGGCAAACTTGTTACAAAATCTACGTTATCAATGCTGCACATTAACATTCAATCAATCCGCGGTAAAGAAGATCTTTTGGAAACGTTTCTTTGTGAATTTAGTTTCAAATTTAGTGCAATAATGTTGACCGAAACTTGGATGTGAGAGAATGATTCTTCCGCTCTTCAAAACTATGATTCTTTTTATTTGCTTCGCGTTGGCAAACGTGGTGGAGGTTTAGGTTTGCTGTTGCTAAAACACATACAGTCAGATAGGATTGAACAATTATATGCTGTTACACCTGATTATGAAGTTCTATCTGTGCATTCTGGAAAAATACTTGTCGTTGTTGCATATCGCCCCCCGTGTTGTCGCGTTGAAAATTTCTTTGCTTGTATTAAAAGTGTTTTTGAATTTGCATGCCAGTGCCAATATACTATTTTCCTTGGAGGTGATCTGAATATTAATATTATCGAGAATTCTCCAGGACGCACACAGTTGTTGCTTCTGCTTGAGTCTTATTTGCTTCGAAATGTTATCACTGTACCGACCCGTATTACCTCGTCATCTGCAACTGCACTTGACTTGCTAATCACTAATGAATCTGTTGAATGTGCTTCCGCAGGGGTTATTAACAGAGCATTGAGTGATCACCTCCCTGTGTTTCTGTTATGCAACGTCTCTTTGGTTTCCAGCAAAATTACACATGACCTCTTCTTTCGGACACAGAATATAAACGGCAGCTCATTAGAAGAATTTCGTTGCATGATATTAAATTTTGATTGGACACCACTGTACAGCCACGTGACTACAGACGAGGAGTTTAATTTTTTATAAAACACTGCTCAACGTTCTACAGCATGGCATTCCCACACAGGGTTACGAAAAAACCGAAGAAGGCCCGTAAGCCATGGATGACGTCTCGCATCCTGAAAATGATTTCTAAGAAAAACAAGTTATATCAGAAGTTTCTACAGAGTCGCGAACACCCCGATTTCATAGCTTTTAAAAAATTTCGCAATACATTGATTTTCACAATAAGAAAATCTAAAAACGAGTATCACATTCACTTATTTGCGGGCATTAGTGATCAAATGGTTCTCTGGAATAGATTAAACACGTTGCTAAAATCTAAAAGATCGTGCTCACCTGTTTCTCTCACAATTGATGATATCAGCTATGCTGGGAAAGACCTAACTGACAAGTTCAATGACTACTTTACATCCCTTGTTCAAAGTAAGCATGACCCTAGCACTCTTGATTTCGTGAAAAAACGAGCACATGACACCATAGAACTTATCGAGTGCGATTGCGATGAAGTATGAGCCACTTTTAGACGTATGAAAATCAGCAAATGCGTGGACGCTTTTGGTCTGACAATGAGACCTGTATTACATGTCCTTGATGTCATTTGTCCGCTCCTAACCATATTTATAACTTGTCTTTTCGCACCGGTACTTTCCATCAGAAATAAGAAAGGCGAAAGTGATTATTCTCCATAAAGGTGGTGCCCAAGAAATCATCGGTAATTACAGGCCCATATCCATTTTTCCAATTTTTTCTAGAGCGAGTTATTGATGTGCGTATCTCAATATGTTTTTCGAAAAATACGGGCTAATAACCAGTGCACAGTTTGGTTTCAGTGAAAGATCATCTACGGAAGTTGCGCTGCTCAAACAAAAAGAACTTATTCTTCATAATATAGAAAAGAAACTAATGAGTTTAGAAATATTTATAGATTTTTCAAAAGCGTTTGATAGAATTAATCATAAAACTCTTCTTTTAAAACTTCCAGCTTATGGTGTCCGAGGTGTTTCATTCAATCTAATACCGAGTTATTTGCGTGATCGTACTAAATATGTTGCTATTGTGAAGAAGAAGACGCGCCTCCGTCCAGCGGCATCGCCAACGCTCGGCCCGCTCTGCTCGCGCTGTTGGTCGCTGGTGTCTTTTGGAGACGGTGCTCCACGCTGCCTCGCCGTTCTTGGAACTCGAAGCGTCCTTGAAGGACAGCGTCAATAAACCTCTTCTCAATTGGTGGAGGTTGCTGGAATTCCCCCGCCCAATTCCGATAACCACCACTCGTCCTGTAATAAAGTCGAACATGGTGTTCCTCAAGGTAGCCTGGTTGGTCCTTTGCTGTTCATTATCTATATTAATGATTTTGATAGAAATAGACACTAGTGTCCAATATATTATATGCGCAGACGACACGAGCTTATTTTTATCGGGTTCAAATTCAGATGATTTAGTGAATCAGGCCCCAATGTCGTCTTAAATAAGTTACATTCTTGGTCTCTCAAAAATTCCCTTTTCTTTAACTCCAATAAAACTAAAGCTACATTTTCAGAGCAAAAAATCAAGATATTTCTGTCAGAGCTACTCTTACCTTAGGAGGCAAATGCCATAGAAATTACTAACACCGTTAGAACGCTAGGAGTCTATTTTAATGAAGTCATGTTCTGGGATGGTCACATAGAACATCTTCAAAGTAAGCTTGTACGTATAGTTGTAGTTTTGAGAAAATTTCAGCATTTCTTGCCAGAAAAAGCAAAGCTTACGTTGTACCACGCACTGTCTGAATCACAGTTAAAATACTGCGTATTGGTATGGGGACGTAAAACACAGACAGATATTAGTAAGCTGATCATAATGCAGAAAAATGCGCTTAGAGCGATTGCTGACGTGCCTTACAGAACGTACTCTGAACCACTGTTTACAACCTATCGTATCATGCACTTATCCGACATGTACCGGCATCGTCTTTTACAGCTCCACAAATCACAGTTTGAACACGGCATTTTGTTCTTATCTGAAGTCGCTGACCTCCACACCAATATTCTTCACTATACCTTAGAAGGCACCACGAGTATTGGTCTGTGCCTCACCCACGTACTAACTATGGCTTTCAAACCCTAAGCTATACATTGCCTTTTCAGCGTAACAAGTTTGGCTTTTCTCACACTTCGATACGCGAACTTTCCTTTAACTCTCTTCGAAACTTGTTTAGTTAATGTTTACATTTTCACCGCTGCTTTCATTCTTTTTTGGGACTGCAACTTGCTTTAAATGTATCCGGAGATATAATGTATTTGTAGTATTGTCCATTTTATTGTGCACCGTGTTTTTCCAGTTTTGAGTCTTTCATGCTACTTCATTAGCCTGTGCTATTTCTATTTCCATGCATACCGCAGTACTGATGTATACGGGGGGAAGGGAGCTTTGTCAAGCCACGACTGAGCGGCTTTTTTCTCCTTGTTTTCAGCCATATATTTATTGTATGTACGTCTGGAATAAAGACTCAGACTCTGACTCAGAGATCTGTGTAGGTTACGAAACCAAGTTCAGATAAGAGCACCAGTGACATTTGATGATCTTCTGCGTTGCATACAGTTATTGTGAACAGAAAAGTTGCAGTTTCGCCCAAAAGGCGCAGCATCAATTTCGATAGAAATTACTAGAGAGCTATACGGAGTAAGGAAAGTAGTTATATCGGCTGCATAAACTTGGACACATTCGCTTACAAACTGAATTAACAAGCATGGTGTCAGCGTACACAAGCATACAGCATACATAATATTAATAATAATATCCTTTATTTCATGAAAATATTACAAATTTAATAACCGGTCAGCCCAAACCACGAAGGCTTGTCAGGCTGTACCGGGCAGTCAGCGACAAGTACTCAAAAAATAAAGCAAGGTTAGCGAGCTATTAACTGAAGCAAGCTACAAAACAAAAACAAATTACAACACAAAAGGAGGCTACAACACAAAGGCAAAGTACCAAGAACAAACTCGAGCTACGAGCCAAAGCAAGCCACAAAACAAATAAAGTAAAACAAACAAGGATTCATCACACTCGACCGCAGACAACCACTGTCAAAACGCTGGCGCGAGCAAGCGAGGCGGCAGTAGCGAGCGAAGGTTCGTGCTGTCTATCGCTTCAACGGAAACTGAGAGGCCGAAAGCACAGTGCGTACAAAGGTGAAAGCCTTGTGGAGATCGCTTTCAAGATATAGTGCGCGCGACAGCCTGCAGCCGCGCAAAGTACAAGTACGCAGTTGCTGGCAGAGCAGAAGCCGCACCCTCTCCCTCCCGCGCTGCCTTCCTGCTTTCCTCCTTAGCGTGGGCGATTGAGTCACCAGTTCCCCTTGCGCCCGGTTGCAAGTTTCGCATTAGCTGGGGCAGCTAAACTTCGCCTCCCCTTCTTCCCTCCCATCATCCCGCGGCCTTTCGCACGACGGATCACGTTGCGTTTGCTCTCCGCCGTGCGCTCGCTCTCCGTTAAAGCGCCCGTCCCTCGCACGCTTTCACTCGCAGATACAGCATACGGCGCACGGCGACGATTTTATCGCCCTTGGACATTATACGGAACCTCACGGTAGCGGCGACGATGACGGTTACGACGACGCCGATGGCAGAAATCCGCGGAAATCCGCCAGGCAGAAATCCGACAGAAATAAAACGGAATTGACACAATAACTAATGGCCTGCAGAGCAGGACATGTTCCTAATTTAGGTGAGCTGAACGCCAAAGATGCGTTGAACGCCCATCAACGAGGGGTTCCTCAACCCAGCCCATCACACTAGCCTAAAAGAAAGTTCGTATCACCCTACCGATTCGCGTCAAGGGTAGTAGTGAACATGCCACACTGAAGGATCTGTCTGCACCTTAATTGTTGCGGCGAAAACTGGTCACTGTCGATGACAAGCCACAAATTATAGGCTTGTATAATACCGTGGGCGTAGTGTCCACTTACTTGCTTCAAGTCCCTGTCAAGGTCGATGACATTAAAAAGAAAGCCCTCGTCGACAGTGGAGCTCCTGTGTCCCTAATGAATATGAGTCTAGTGGACGTCAGCCACCTGCATAGTGGCAGGACCTTTCGTGTCCAGGGATACGATGGGACTGTGAGCTCACGTAATGAGTGGGCGTGTGAAGCTCTTCAATTTCAAGGTCACAGCATCAAGACAGACGTATTAGCGTTGCCAGATGTATCTTATGACTTAGTGTCGTCCCGCCATGATATGAAAAAGTTAAAGATGAATATCCACATGGACAACAAGGTCCTGATTGAAGACAACAAGAAAGAACAAGCTAGAGGCAGCTGGACACCTTAAACAAGTTTGCTGTGAGGATCACATAAAAACGGAATACTCAGAGCTTTTCTGCATAGGCAACTACCCTTCAGGAATGAAATCTCATGCGGTTGCTTTGGACCTCGCACAGAAAGCACTGATTCGAAGAACACCATTTAATATGTCACGAAAAATAAAGATTTGGTTGAAAGCAATGGTGGACGCTAGCATCATTCGACCGTGCGTGTCACCATTTGCATTGCTCCGAAAGAAGACGAAACTTTATGTCTTTGAGCAGATTACCGAGCTCTTAATCAACAAACTGAGCTGATACCTTACCTAATACCGACAGTTAATGGCGTAATTGACGAGACCGGTGGTTGCCGTTAGTTTTCAAGATTAGACCTTTGAAGGGCTTCTGACAAATTCAATTGACTAAGGAAACGAAAAAAGTACGTTGCGTTCATTACACCAGTCGACTTATGTGAATATAATCTACTACCTTTCGGGTGGTAGAACTCCCAAGCGTTGTTTTAGAAGATAATGAATGAAACCCTGAAGCCATACCTAGGCACGTTCTCCAACGCTTACATTGATGAGAAACACCGTTCACAAGTTTTGCACGCCATTAGCCTGGCACATATCAAAGCGAACTTTAAAAAAAGTGACTTCTTGAAAGATAAGGTAATGTTCCTCGAAAGAGTTCTTGACGGGTCCACGAAAAGTACAAAGCAGGAATCGGTTGAAAGATTTTCAACATTGGTGACGCCCTATGATGTACACTCACAGCATCTTTTTTTTTAGGTCTAGCCGGACACGTCAGGTCCTTCATCAAGGACTGTGCCAATAAGACAAGATGTCTCAGTCGTTTGACGCAGAAAGGCATACGAGTGCCGTACAAGTGGGATGACGAGTGTGAAATTATGTACCGTGAACTTGTGAAAATAATGTCCTCGGACCATATCCTAGGGATACCATAATTCCCCTTGACATGTGTTATCAATACAGATGCATCATATTATGCGACTGGCGCTATTTTGTCCCAGAAATCGTTGGAGTCGAACCACCAAAAGCATTGTGTAGTCGGGTACTACAGCTATACGTCAAATCCAACTGAAATCAATTGCTCTACAACAGAAAATGAAGCGCTGGCTGTCTTGAAAGCTGTGCAGTAATTGCGAACTTACCTAGAAGACGCAAAATCCACCCTTTTTCACGGATCACCAGGCACTGACTCACCTTCTTGGCATGACACAACCAATAGGACGCCTCGCTAGATCGATAAATCTTCTCCAACAGTTCGATTTCGTCATTTCCCATCGTCCCGGTCTTCTACTCAAAGGCGCTGATGCAATGTCCAGGTTACTGGTACCGAACACTTTTGACTACCCGCAAGAAATTAATCACATGAAGTACTGGGAGGGTACCGAATAAATGAAGTTTATCGATGGCAATTACCATTAGCATGTTTCAGCCTCAAGGTACTGCATCTCTATCACGATATCCCAGAATCCACCGGACATGATGGTTTGTTGCGCACGTACAATAAACGGCTCAAGATATTTACGTAGCCAGGTATGAAAGATGATACCAGAACCTACATGCGAACGTGCCATCTGTTCCAGACGAATAAAGTCAAGTACAGGGCAGCCCACAGACATTGTAGTAACCGCAGAGCATTCAAATGTACCATTCGAAGTCGTTCATTTGGATTTCATGAAGCTCACAAAGAAAAGGAACAGATTCAGGAAAACACAAGCTTTCTTGCTGGCTATTGATGAACGTACAACGATGGTTATTACCAGGGTAGGAAAGGAAGACGCAAACAGAACAGCGTCATCGATCTTCTGAAGGCTGGGCGTTTTCGAGACACAAAGACATTAGCGTGCAATAATGGACTTGCTTTTCAGAGCGAACAGCTTGCAAAGAGGGCGGGAGATAAAGGAATGACAATCAAGTTTTGTTCATATCACCCAGCTGCTAATGGTCTTGCCGAACGTGCCATACAAGACGCGAAACAGTACATAAAATGTACCCGAACTTCCCAGGCGGTTGGAAGTGTTGCCTCTAAGCCGCTGTGAGACATAACCATTCTTGCACGAGTAGTCTTGGATGCAGCCTTTTTTCTCTGCCTCAGCAACTGGGCCCATACTTCCAGCGGATTCCGAACTGGGCCTTCTCGATAGCCTAAAGCTTTCTGAGAGCAAGAAAAGAGTGAAACGACAAGAGGCACATAAAAATCGAACGAAGAAAGCTTTGACAGAAGACAAAGCAGTGATATACCGGACATACAACTTGGTGACCCCGTTCTTGTAAGAAAAGGAATGGGGACTTACAATGACAAGTTCTATGGACCCTTTCAAGTAACCACGACTGCCTCGCAGCGTGGTATCCTAAAGACCATCTGGTACTTGGGATTCTCCGGGCAAATAGAGTACGCCGCCATCAGTAATGTGTTCAAATATTACACCAGGAGGTGTGAACAATGAAGTCCGAGGTAGTGAAGCGGCCTGCTCCTCAAGAGACAGAGAAGACGATGAAGAATGATCAGGGTCAAAAGTGATCCTGATTAGACTCCGATAATTGTTTTCCTTAAATCACCCGATTCTTGGCCAATCCCCCATAGTGGGTACGAGCCACTTTTCAAGGCAAGCAAGCAAGCAAGCAAGCAAGCAAGCGAGGAGAAGAGGGCTTGTCTTGGCGGACGACACCCGTCTCTCTATAGATATGTCTCAGTAAATCACTGTAGGAACGTTACAACACATTCTTAAATCCATTTAAGGCTGCATACCACTTGTTTCACAGTAGCCTATCCATTACCAGTAACTGACCAAGGATGAGCACATATCGATTTGCACATACCCCATGAGCAGAGTTCTTTACTAGGACAGACAGCAGATAGCACATATATAGAGTGACACAACTTGTCTATAGTATATTGATAAATATATCCGGTGAGGGAGTGATGAAGCACGCCAAACACAAAGGAAGACACAAACGAAGCTTCGCTGTAATGGTTTCACCAAAGCAACCAGGGCCCTATCAGACCAGCCCCCTTCGCTAACAAAACCTGTGAAATGATTTTTATTGCGATAGCAATTATATGGACACTCAAAAGCAGATTTCTGCCGTCGGCGTCGCCGTCGCCGTCGCCGTCGCCGTCGCCGTGAGGTTCCGTATGACGTCAATGGAGATGAAATCATGGCCGCGCGCCGCCGAACGCTGTAGGTGCGAGTGAAAGGGCGCGAGGGACGCGCTCTTTCACGGGGAGTGAACGCACGGCGGAGAACAAACGCGCGTTCTGCGCCGTGCTTCCTTAAGGGCTGCAGAAGTAGGCGTCTCTTTCCTCCTTTACAATCACCATATATGTAGAGCAAACGCGCCTTCTTCCGATGCGCGAGAGGCCGTGGGGGAGGGGGGGAAGGGGGGGGGAAGGGAGGCGACGTTTAGCTGCGGCACCGAGTGCCTATTTATATCAGAGGCTCCGGCAACAGTCACCAACGCCGCACGCATTTTGAGCGAACGCGGGCAAAATGCCGACGGCGTCGACAACAGTTCGGCGCGTTGCCGGTGCTGCTGCATGTCCAAGTTTATACAGCTGATAAAGCTAATATCATTACTCCGTATATCTCTCTACAAATTTGCTATCGCAATTGATGCTTCACCTTTCAGGTGAAACTGCGACAACTTTTTTTCGAACAATTGTAGTGCAATAGTTCTTTTTGACAACTAACCCATGGCGAAAACACAAATAATAAATGAGCGTATGGGAAATGATCCAGTCGGCACGACATGTGAATCAGTGTGTAGAACGCCCTGTCAAGTTCGGTGTCATACGTCAGAAGCTCTGTAACAACTTAAAAAATTGGACGAGTTGGTTTAAATGGAGTAATTGAAGATGGTGCAATAGACACAGGACGAAAAACACACACAAATGCGCACTAACTTTACTGCGCACTATGCGCACTAACTCAAAACTTTTTTGAAAGCCCACGTAAGCTCCTTAAACAAGCCATGATCACATGTGCATGCATGGTCATGCGCATACATGGTCAAACGCAAGCATTTAATTCATCAACACTGCCTCGTGCTATAGCACATTGCACCAATCTTCCAGACCACATCGCATCCTTGTCAAACAGCGAAACATTTCGTGATAACCTGAATACGCTCTTCAAAAACACTGTATAATGATGTTCCACTGCACCGTTTGTAACCTTTGTTTTGTTGCCTATTACTTTGGTGCTAACCTTTTTTCTCTTCTGTAGAAACTGTGACGGCCCTTTCTCAATGACTATGAACGGGCCTGTAAGGCATTGAGAATAAATAAATAATCGTCTGCGCTCGTGCTATTCGTCCTGTGTTTTGTGTAATCAACAATTAGGTGTCATCAAGTCTACACAAAATATCCATGAGGCTTTCACTGTCGAATATTGGCCCAGCCACGCTCGCAATCATAGCCTATCGATTCCTTGAATGGCAAGCATTTACGGCAGATAATGACGCGTCTTCCGCAAGGGTGAATCCTTTCGAGGGTGATTACTGCGGTCAGTCCGTTGTCTACAGGCTGGAAAAGTCCTGTTTCTCGCCGGTACTTTTGATCGTGGCAAACGCTCCTCAGCTGGAATGACCTCTTCAACGTGAGCGTCGAGGGGGCTTGAATGTTGTCAGCCGTATTCACTCTCTAACCTCCATTTTTTGCGAATCCCTGTACATACGAACAAACGATAACACCCGGGGTGTTATCGAAACGAGAACAGCGTCGTCTGCCCGACCTATATCGTGGCAGGGTATGACTACGGTCATGGCGAATGGGAATGCCGAGCACGCGCCTATTTTTGACCCTTCCCCATCCTTCCCCGAACCCCGTTAGGGTTAGAAAGGGGAGTTGCGGGAAAGCAGGCAGGTGCAGGGCTAGAGGAGAGGCGGGATAGCAAGAGGGTAGCCGGGCACCGCCGTCGCAGCGTGGCGCTCGTTTTGGGATGGGAAGCGCTCGCTCCCTTTTATGGGCGCGTTATTATCGGGCGTTATTATTGGCTTCCTCGGTCGCTGCCGGCGCGGCATCAACGGTAGAGGAAACGGCGACGGGAAGCGGGCAGAATGATCGGGCCGTGCCAGGTGGACCGGAAAGTCATCGTCGTCCTCGCGCGATGACGGTGGCGATGGGGATGCCGCTGTCCGCCCGCGGGGTACTAATGACAGCGATAAGCGCAGGTTCGTGTCCGTGCTCACCGCTTTGGGGCCGTCGTGGTGTGCTGGAAATGCCTGCTCGTTGTAACGTGGCTAGCATCGGAGGATACCTGTGCTTTCGCGAATGCGAGGAGAGGCAGAAAAATACAGAGAGGTTGTGAGGACACGGGGAACACTGAATTACCTCTCGGTTTGCGTGTGATCTTTGCTTGTTGTTTTCTCTCCGAAGAGAGTTGTATCACATCAGGGCGTTGAATACGCCGCAAAAATCATTGGCGCATAACATCATGCCTGCTATGTGAAGGAGAACGGCGATATTTTTGTTACGGCTTTAGATCAGCGAAAACGTGATAGGGATGGCAGTTATCTCCTGTCCGGCAATTAGGCTCGATAATGAGCCTAAACTAAATAAAAGACTTCCGTTAGCTTTGCAATGAAACGGCTCCCGTTTCGAGAACGTCGGAAACGAAGCAGGCAAGAACAAGAAAGAAAAACATGAGTCCCCTTCACCCCTCCCCCCTCCCGGAAGAGAGAATGTCACTGTACTGTAAACGACGCATTCAATTAAACTAACATAGCTTCGCATCAACTACTGAAATATTTGTGTCTTGGGCTGCATTGTTTCAGGAACGCCGTGGACACCAATACTATACTAGGTCTCGCGAAACCTCTTTGGTCTCTCATTTTCCCTTCCCTAGTGTAGGGTAGCCAACCGGGCTCAGTCCTGGTTAACCTCCCTGCCTCTCATTAAATCATTTTCTCTCTCACTCTCTCTCTCTCTCTCCTTAGCGGTAAGCAACAAACATACGCATTCTACGTATCAGTTTACAAATGAAATACATAAATGCAACCGGGTGAGTTGTTTACATGTCAAGGCGAACGAAAGCGCGAACCGTGCAGCGAAAAAGAAAGACGAACGATAGCGAAAGAAAGCGCGAAAGAACAAAGCAACAGTTCTTTTCTGACTGACATGCTATTGTGCCCCTCGAATGTGTATTTTACGTGGAGGTCCTGAAGCATCTAATACATCGTATGCACCACGTGCGACCAAAGTTGTCGACAGAGAGGCGCCATGGATTCTGCACAACCAAAATATACTGTTTAAGCGTGTTTGTGAAATGATCTGTATTCCTGCAATGTTTATTCACTCTTTGATAATTGTATAGTTTATTGTTTGTGGAGAAGGCAGCGGCACAATAAGTGCGAGCATTTCCAATTTCCTCCAAAAAAGAGCCAGATATTATCTACAGGATACGCAGAGAGGTCGACGAGAGCTAGTGCGATCTAGCCTGCTACAACGCATTGTGTAAGAGGTCACAGGAGTGAATTTTTATTTTAGAATAAATCGCTAGCCATGCCCCTCAGCACTCTTCATTGATAGGGCGTAAGATTTTGGAACGCGATTCTAACACTCTACTGAAACACTGTCCCTAATCCCTGGACTTAGCCCCCTGCGCCATTTCATTTTGTTCCCCAAATGCAAACTTGTGCTCCAGGGGCATAATTTCGAGGTTGTGACGACAATTCAAGAGAGAGAGAGAACAAGGAGAGGAAAGGCAGGGAGGTCAACCAGAAGAGCATCCGGTTTGCTACCCTGCACTAGGGGTAAGGAAAAGGGGAGATAGAAAGAGAAAAATAGGGAGAGAATGAGCACTGAGTACACGTGGGACGATGTACAGGGACACTATAGGCGGTCTCTTAAACCGGTGCACTTCAAGTGCAGTACTAATGCACGCAACGCTTTTTGTGCCAGTCACGGATGTAGCCACGGTCCGAGTATCTTTGACTCAGAGAACGGTCTCGAGTCCAGCCGGTTTAAAGTTGTCCTGAGAGAGGGGCGTTGTACGTCGTAGCGAGGACAGGAACACAATAGGTGCTCGATGGTTTCCTCGCACATACAGGAGTCGCACATCGGGCTCTCGGCCATTCCCATACGATGTGAGTAAGCGTTCGTGAACGCCACTCCCAGCCACAAGCGGCACAGCAAGGTGACGACAATTCAAAAGGCAACGACATCGCTGCCGAAGCGCTGAACCTGACAGGACTTCCAAGAGTGCTTGCAGAAATGGAAAAATTGGTAGAACCAGTGTGTTGCGTCGAATTGGGAGTATTTTCAAAGTGGTCGTATTGACGTATCTGAAAATTTGTGAAATATTTTTTTTTGTAGCCAGACGCACTGCACGAATATTTGAGAGAGACCTTATATGCGCCTTGAAACGCGAATAACTTTCTCGTAGCGTTAGGATAATCGCTTGCATTGACAGTCACCTTCGACAGTTCCTGCACAGTAGAATTTTGAGCCAGTTAATTGGTGCATAGCTGTCAAAGTTTGTGGAACATAGTTTAGCGGATGGAAGAGCAGACGGACAGAACGACCACCAAAGTGACGCTGTTTCTGGCCGTAACCTGTTTGTTACGCTAAGCTTTCGCGTCACAAACATTGACGGTTACTGCTAGTTTCGTTTTCCATTTAAGCTTACCTCCACCAGCGTTATCGAGTTTGAAGCGTCAGTGAATGACTCAACATATGCACAAAATATTTGTACAGCTCTATCGTCGTAAAGAGTATTGTAGACGGCTTTGGCGCATTGCTTCGTTGCTGCAGCGTGTGGTCCGTGTCGTCTGAATGCTTGTTCTCCTCAGAGAAAGCGGCCCAGGCGTGTATGGACGCTGTTGGAAATCGTTCTCGCGAGCCGCATCGAAGAGGACAAAGATAGACATAGGCTCGCGACCGCCAGAATGCTGACGTTAGGCTTGAGTTCGCCATGTTAGGACGGCTTAGCGCTCTGCGCTTGCCCGGCAAAGTGCCTTTTCCCACAGACGCCTCGCTGACTGACACAAAATGTGCACGTGGATGCTTAGATTTATTCACTCAGTCCGTAGCTTTCATGGCTCTGCAAGTTGATGTTGAGACGCTCTTTGAGGTACATGTGCTGTCGCGGGAGAGCTTTGTAGCGACGATTGTCGGTGTCAACCTAAGAACTACAAACAAGCTCCCCCAAGAAAAACGCAGTGCATCTGCAGCTGCCCCTTATAAAAGTGACTATTGAAATGTCGTTGGCATATTGTTGAGGAATAGTTGACACAATATTCTTTCAATAATGGCTCAATAATTATTGAACGCACACAACAATACCTCAACGATAAAGTTGTTGAGCGCTTCACAACAGTAAAGTCATTGACTAATTGTTGTTGACATATTGTTGAATAATGTTGAGTATTATTGAGAATTGTTGAGCAATATTGACATTGAATATATATCTGAAACACACACACGTAGACGGGTGTGTGTTTTACACATATATATTGTTTTATTGTTCACTTAATCGCCACTAAATATATAGAGTGTCACATAACTTGAACCAAAGGCCTATCTCTCGAGTCGTAACTGGGGGAGCTTGTGGCAAGACGACGCAGTCGCAGGCGTTCCGCTTCGTTCGCCCTAAATTCAGGGTCGGCGGCTCTTCGCTCTCGTTTCGCCTGGGCTTCGGAAGCCGTCACGCTAGAATCAGCATACCCTTCACCTCTGAAAGAGACTCAAGTATGCTTTAGTTAATGACCGGTATTGCGCGTCTAACGCGCACTCTTTTTTGTGCGAATCCGTCTTTAAGTCACTGGTTCGACGATAAAACATGAGTGTCTATTGCCAATTTTGTGGGTTATCCTGACATCGCTGCTCAGCCAAAGATAACATTTTAGCTACAAACAACGAGTTTTTGTCCTATTAGCCCAGCATTTACATTACAATACCAAGGTGAATAAGCTCACTAAGCTGTGAGCGGACTCCAGCTGGCTCGGCTCTCTTTCTGTGGCGACAGGCAGGTGCATTGATACTTTATGTGTGTAGCTTGGTAATTTGATTGCGATAGCAATTATATGGACACTCCATGCGAATTTTGCCGTCGTCGTTGGCGTCACAATGAGGTTCCATATTTATTTAAGTATTAAGGTATAGGAATGGGACCCTGATAATGAGAAGGAAATTTACAGAAGAAGAAAATTGAGCTGGAGTGCATACGGCAGGCATTGCCAAATGCTGACTGAGAGCTTACCACTGTCGTTGAAAAGAAAAGTGTACAATCATTGCATTCTACCGGTGCTCACATATGGGGCAGAAGCTCGAGAACAAGTGAAGGACCGCACAAAGAGCAATGGAACGAAAATCTTAGGCCTAACGTTAAGAGAGGAAGAGAGCGGTGTGGATCAGAGAGCAAACGGGGACAGCCGATATTCTAGCTGACATTAAGATCAAAGAATGGAGCTGGGCAGGCCATGTAATGCATAGGATGGATAACCAGTGGACCATTAGTGTTACAGAATGGATACCAAGAGAAGGGACGTGCAGTCGAGGACGGCAGAAAACTATGTGGGGGAATGAAGTTAGGAAATTTGTGGGCGCATGCTGGAATCAGCTAGCGCAAGACAGGGGTAATTAGCCATCACAGGGAGAGGGCTTCGTCCTGCAGTGGACATAAATGTAGGCTGATGATGATGATAATGACGATGTGCTTGCGATATGTTTATGTTATGTTATATGACATGCGGTATATGCAGGTTCTATTACCACACCATTCTATCCCTAAAGTTGCTCATACCAAGTCATTCATTCATGACAAAATTATTCCTCAGTATTTTGAGGAATGAAGGCCTTGGTATGAGCAACTTTAGGGATAGAATGGTGTGGCAATAGAACCTGCATATACCGCATGTCATATAACATAACATAAACATATCGCAAGCACATCGTCATTATCATCATCATCAGCCTACATTTATGTCCACTGCAGTACGGGGGCGGAGGGGGTTGTGTGTACGTTTTTTTTATATTTGGCATATTTTTGCATATGCTGGTATTTTTCTTTCACTCTTTGCTGATTCTTATTTTTACAGTGTTTACAGATTTTTTTGTTGTTGTATGTACATGTATATTATTTCACTCTATGGATGCCTACATTTCTTTACTATTTTTATAATTATTTCTTTTACATGAACATGTGTTGTTCCCTCGCACTGTTTGCTGCCAAAACTGCTTTAAAATATTAGGGTCAGGAATCCTGTCAAGCTGCTATTTCAGCAGCTTTTAATTCCTGTCCTTGCGTCTTTTTCACTGTTTCATTGCATTTGTTTTGTGTAACCGCTATCATTGTACGAATATTGCTTCATTGTATTTTAACATATCACTGTGTGAAAAAGAATGCTCAATAAATGAAATGAGAATAGCAGCCCACAAATAAAGGTCATAAAAGAAAGCACCGACAGCGTATGCCTTTTATGTTAAATCCTCTCATAGTGAAAATTTCAAAGAGCGAGGCAATAATATAACAGACCTCAAACCGGACAATGGCCTAATTTTATTGCTGCGGATGTGCACCACCTCCGGGATCGGCCCAGTAAAGCGGTTTGAAACATACCCGATACGGAAATGTGACGGTGAAGTCGCTAAGAAAGACATTGGCTTTAATTATTAAAGAAATGAAATTGTCCGATGGCAGGAGTGAAACAGATGATTCCCGGCACAACAGCTCGTTCTTACAGAGTCCCCAGCTTACGTTTGCTTCATTTCAGACTGCCACTACAGCTACGAGTCTTAGACTTGCATTGATGGCTTTCATTGCTAGGCCCTTATAGCGAAACTGTGGTATTTTTAAATGCACAGCATTTCTTGCCAGCGGCTCTGCTCGTCCCTCCCCCGTCGTCCCACACCCACACAGCGCATGCGCGTCACCTCCCCTCTCTCTCACCTCTCCTACGCTCCTCCCTTTCTCTCCTCGAGGAATCCTGTACGGAGCGGCGCCCGCGTGCCACACCCCCACAGCGCACGCGCGTCCCCTTCCCCCTCTCTCTCCTCTTCTACGCTCCCCCTTTCTCTCCTCTAGGAATCCGGAGTGGCGCGCACGACAGGTGGTGTGACAGCTGCATACTCAGCTGGGGGCGCCACGGTAGTTCAGCGGTATGAAAATGACGAAGCAAGCGCGCCTCATCCTCTCTCCTGTGGATAGATGGATAACTTTATTATTTATCGAGGGAGGGGAAAAGGGGAATAGGAGAAGTGGTTGGGTGAAAGGCGGCTGGTGGGTGGGTACTTAGTCCAGGACACCAGTGATCCTTGCTACCCTCTGCGCCTGGTCCAAGAGGCCCCTTTGGGCCTCCAGCTCCGGCTGTGCAGCGCCGCGATTAACGCTCGGGCCGCTGCCGCGAAACTATCTCCCGCTCAAGCTAACCATCTCCCCGCTGCTTCGCATCCACACATGGTTCCCTTTAGCGGGAGATGGAGTAATTTTTTTAGCTTGTTACGCACTATAGGTGCTCTGGTCGGTGGTGGCGGTTGGTCGCGCTTCTCTGCAGTAGTCAGCCTACATGCAACGCAGTTTTAAAACGGCGTTGCATGCAGGCTCCCTACTCTGTAGCCTTGGCTGGGGTTTGGGAGACGTGTTAGTCGCCGAAGTGGTGGTGGCGCGTCTCTTGGCGAGATGCGCTGTTTTATCTTCCCGGGTCACCATAGCCTCGCATTTACCGACTACCTAGTGCGTGGGATGTGCGTGATTTTACAGCGAATGATCGGATGAATATCTCGTCTCTGTGGAAGAAACGAGCAAAGACGAAAGCACGGGTCCGCAGCCGCTGTCGTGTTGTCGTCGTCTCGGGGTCGTGATTCTGTTGTCATCATGCCGTAGTTCGTCATCACACTGTCATCACCTCCAATGTACGTCTATGCTGTCATCACACTTTCGCCGTCATCGTCATTCTGTGATGCCATTTACCGAAGCATGTAGACGACCATTTGTGCCGCAATCGTCAAACACCGTTATTCACGTCGGCACTACACTTCGAGGTATTGCTTATAGAATGTGCGTTATGTGGCCTACACAAGGCGTTCGCTTGATTAGACTATAATTGTCCATTTGAATTTATTATCATGAAATTTAAGTCCCAACCTCGAGATCGCGCTACCTTTTTTGGCATCCATTAGTAGGAGACATATCAAGAGCACCGTGTCAGAGATATAGCTGACTTTACCTCAGATTTAGATATGTTAGCTTAATGGATATGAAGAAAACATACATAATTTATTTACTTGGTCATCTTGTTGAGGCTACGCATAAGGATAATTAGATACGCCTGCGAAGTCCGCTGACAAACCAGAGCGAGCACAGAGGTTTATGAGGATAGCATATGCTAACAGACTCCATGGATTCGGCTCCATGCGCAGTAGGGGAATGGAACAACCCTGAAATTGCTATTTCCGCTGTGGGTGAGCGCGACTGTTTCCGGAAGGCGCGTGAATACAACGAATTACGATTCTCATTTTTTAACAGCGGAGCTGTTCAAGCTCTTGGTTAGGCCGCATAGTGCGAAAAAAAAATCCCCGCATATCCACGACGTGAATGATGATGAGTGGGCGAAGCACCGGGGGATCATTCGGGTAAACTACAGACGAGAGAGAAAGAGAGCGCGCGTAGGGATTGAACGCCCTTGTAGGGTGCCTCGATGCCAGCGCCGCCGTTCAGGGTGGTGCCATCCTTTGACCGCCCCCGCGCCGCCGCTTTCTCGCTGCGACGCCATCTTGAATCACAGTGAGCGGTTGCGATTGCTTGGCGCCACGTGCTTAGTTCGAGGCACAGTGCGCGCGGATGCTTCGCTGACGCTTCTACTTGCTGGACAGTGTTCAGCCGCATGACTGACAAGCTTGTCAAGTGCATCTAGTCGACATGACGGGCTGTTGTGTTCCCAAGTACGCAGGATCAACGCGTAAAGGGCTTCGTTGTTTACGCTTCCCCCGGGACCCAGAACGAAGGAAGAGATGGGAAGCCTAAGTAAAGCGGGATCACTGGAAGGCAACGGACAGCTCTTCGATTTGCGAGGTAAGTATAAAGAAAGTTTAGTCCACTGCACCGTGTTTTTCATAAATAAGAAACCATTCTTTGATCCTCGCTCACGTACCTACGTTCGCTCACGAACTGCGAGCGCGCGTCACATAGGCTTTTTTCGTTTGGTCGGCGCAGTCTATGCGAGTAACACCCTGACCTTAAGGACTGACGAAGATGTTTAGCCGCGAAATACACTTACATTAGCTACGAATCGTCAAGTACACCACCTATTTTACTTTTTAACGGGAAGCACACATCGTGCGTGTCTCTTTTTTTTTTTCTTTTCTTTTTTTGGGGGGTACTGGTTATTTGTGACTAAAGAACGCAGTGCTTCGTCTGGGGAGAGCGGCTGTTGTGTACGTGGCAAGCGTAGCATTGTGATTTTCTCTGATTTCTCAGCAGATATCTTGCGGATCTCCGGGTGTTACGTTACATAGCTGATTTTTTAGACTTGTATATATTTGTAGCGTGGTGCTCGTAAGCCGATGGTCATTCATGCTCATTCCCGATCGCAGTGGGTACTGTGACGCTGTTTAAATGCCTGTGCACGGTATGCCCAGGTGTAGTAGAGTTAAGGGGCATCATGGGACCAAAATGTTTCGGCGCTTTCTGGCATGGTGTCTGTTGTAGCCTGTGCATTTCTGCGAAACGTGTGAGGCGAAGTAATACAGCATTACTTCTGCAAAAATTTATTTTTAAGCACTCTAATGGGTTCTCTTTTTTTACAAGGCATCTTTTCATATCAATTTAAAAGTCAATAATCACTTTTGTTGTTTTACTTGTACTTAGAAACACTTTGAAGAGGATCAGTACCAGGGAAATCGACAGCGCACTGACCACCCAAGCGTAATGCGAAAAATGCGTATCCACCTGCGCTGGCTAAACGAGCCTGATGACTCAGACGATGTTTATGGCAGCAAGACTGTGGCTGGCGTCAACTTGCCGTAAAGTGACTTGCTTTGCAGGTTACACCACACATTACGTTATCGTCGCCATCAGCATGATTGAGTCCACTGCAGGAGAAAGGCCTGTAGCATCTCTATACATCACGGACTATTTTCGAAGTGAAAAACATTGCTAATCTGTATTTGGCTTAGTTTCATTTACAGTTTTTGAACACGATATGTATGCAGTGTTGTTTATTTTTTCAATGCCATTAACATCAGTATTCTAATTGTTATATAAGAAAATGTTCTGTACTCGCTACCGATGTGTTTGGCTGATGTATTCTGGCTGGATATGTTGATTAGTATTACCCGCGGTTGCGTTTTTTTTCTGTTGGTATTCTTGTTTTCGATTTATATTGTTTGTAATAAGGTTGATGTACTCACTTGAAATGCCCCCGCCCCCCCCCCTCCCCCCATGGAAAGAATAAAAAAAAAACTCCCTATCCCGCATTGTGTGTGTCGAGCCTATACCTAACAACCTTCAGGCGCCACACTGTACATATAATTTTTCATGTACATATCTCTTTCATGATTGACTGTGCCAGGCATTAATAAGTAAATGTATTTTGTGCATCGTTTGGTTTCTTGTGTGTACTACGCAAGATTGACACTGACAAGTTGCGTTACATGGTTCTCTACAGCACTAATTAAACCTTCTTTTCACATCGCAATTATTCTCCACCAGCTTAATCCTGTCAGCACACAGTTTTGTGGGCAAAAACGAAGAAAAATAGCGCGTAGATATTGCAACCAACGCAAAGAGCACGCGCAACGCCAGTGAAACTAACCGCCGTACGCGAGTGGCTGGCTACGGTAAAGGAGGCGTGACGTCTAAACCAACATTCAACAGCGTAAAATAAAGATGACTTCCATACTGAGGTGGTCGCAGACCTTATATACCGAGCAACGACGCGCTAAAGAAATGGTGCGTCTGTCAAACATACACGCGGCATGTCAAATGTGATTGAATTAGGCAACTTGGGACATGTTCCAGGCACCATACATTTACGTCTTCGACCCTCGAAGAGTTAACGGCTATTCGTTATGAAGATGTGCAGATGCGATACCGATAAAAAAATACTCATCAAGGCAAAGCACTTGGAAGCGCGCCGCAGCTAACACTATTTATGAACACAAGCGTAGCTGAGTATGAGCTCGTGTGATTCAATATGGCGGTGCCAGCGGGGTTGTCTCCACCCTGAACGGCGGCGCTGGCATCGAGGCACCCTACGCTTTCGTGCACCGCAGCACCATAGCCGTTATCATAGCCGTTATCAGCACCATAGCCGTTAGCATAGTTATCGAGGAGGCTATGGCAGCACCCCTAGCTACGGATTAGATAGAGAGCGCGCGCGTGTCGAGAACGAGAAAGAGAGAGCGCGTCGGGAACGAACGCCCTTGTGCACCGCAGCGCCCCTAGCTACGCACGAGAGAGAGAGCGCGTCGGGAACGAGAGAGAAAGAGAGAGCGCGTCGGGAACGAACTCCCTTTTGCATGGAGATTGTTGTAGAAAGGGGTGAAAAGTTGGGTTAAGTGTAACGCGATAACTCTCTCAATAGAGGACACCTCAACCGCGTTGCACAGGGGGGTTGGGGGTTCAGAGTTAGAAGAGAGGAGAGAAAGATCGCAAGCGCAGCAGCAGCAGCACCCGACGCGCCGGAGGCGCGCGAAAGGGTAGGTCAGGGTTTAGACCCGGTCAGCAAGGCCGGTGTCGTCAGCGAAGCTCAGCAGGGCACGGTAGAGCTTCGCGTGACTTGATGTGCAGCCCGAGGGGTGCAGGATTTCTCTGTGGTCCAACAGGGGAGGCC